>NC_080193.1:38386999-38690029 GCF_030028045.1 Hippopotamus amphibius kiboko
AAAATTTTAAATGTAAAAGCAAAAATGTGAAGAGAGTAATAAGGGTTAAAAAGAAAGTAAAAGAGAAAATAGGCGCGCGCGCACACACACACACACACACACACACACACACACACAAATAAAGTCCTGGAGAAGAATAGCAAACAACAGATGTGTAGAGCTATCATTACAAATTATAACATGAACATAAGCTCTCTGGAAATAGAGGGAGGATGGAGATCTACATATTAAAGGGGTCCACAATATACTTTAAAAACTGGACCAAGACTGGTCAACCATAGTAGAATGAATAGATGTAAAGGTATATTTTTAAATCTGCTGAAGCCCACACATAACATGTTACATATGAGTGGATGAAATGTAGTAGAAGATTTTGGAGGAGCATCATGGGAAGCAAGAAAACAGTAGAAAAACATTTTCAAGAAACTCAAAGAAGCGTCTGTGGTAAAGAGCTCACAAATCTAGAAATAGAATAACAGTGTCATGAATGCCTCCTCCCAGCCATTACTTCTGCAAAAGTTAACTATCTTGATTTCTATCCCCAGAGGTTATTTTTTTCTTTTTGATTTTTATGTAAATGAAAACATACAGCATGCAATTTTTTATTTCTGGCTTCTTTTGCTCAACACCATGTTTGCGAGATTGATTCATGTTTTTTGTAGCAATAATTTATTTAATTTGCTTTGCTGTATAGTAACAGTTGTGTGATTAGTCGCTTATGAGCCTTTGAATTTAGGTAGTATCAGTTGTTATCTCCTTCTCCAATTATAATTTTATTTTTTGGCATATATGGTCAATTAACTTATGACAAAGGAGCCAAGAATGCACATTGGAGAAATGATAGTCTGTTCAATATGTGGTGTTGAGAAAACTGGAAAGTCACATACAAAAGAATGAGACTGCACCTCTATCTTACACCGTAAAAAAAATCAACCCAAAATCAACTAAAGACTTAAGCTTTATACCTAAAACCATACAATTCCTAGAAGAAAAAAGTAGGTATTAAGTTTCTTGACATTGTCTTGGCAATGATGTTTTGGATTTTATACCAAAAGCCAAAGGAACAAAAGCAAAAATAATAAGCATGATTACATTAAACTAAAATGATTTTCATCAGCAAAATGAAAAGGCATCTTATGGAATGGGAGAAAATATTTGAAATCATTTATCTAATAAAGGATTAGTATTCAAAATATATAAAGAACTCACACAAGTCAACAGTAAAATACAAACAAACAATACAAGAAA
This sequence comes from Hippopotamus amphibius kiboko, assembly GCF_030028045.1. NCBI lineage: Eukaryota > Metazoa > Chordata > Mammalia > Artiodactyla > Hippopotamidae > Hippopotamus > Hippopotamus amphibius. The sequence continues at coordinate 38,388,248 of NC_080193.1, forward strand.
AAAATGGGCCAAACATCTAAATAGACACTATTCTAAAGAAGATACACAAATGAACAATAGATACATGAAAAGGTGCTCAGCATCACTAATCATCAGGGACTTGCAAATCAAAATAACAATGAGATATCATGTCACACGTTAGAACCACTGTCATCAAAAAACTAGGAACAGCGAGTATTGAAGAGGATATGGAGATAACAAAAATCCTTGCGCACTGTCATTGGGGATATAAACTGGTGCAGCCACTATAGAAAAGAGTATGGAAGTTTCTCAGTAATTTAAAAATATAACTACCATATAATACAGCAATCCCACTTATAATTAATTATAATTATATTTTTATCTAAAGGAGATACAGGCAGGATATGGAAGAGATATCTGCACTCCTGTGTTCATTGCAGAATTATTCACAATGGCCAAGATATGGAAACAACCTATACATCCATCAACAGATGAATGGATAAAGAAGACATGGGATAGATAGATAGATAGATAGATAGATAGATAGATGATAGATAGATAGATAGATAGATAGATAGATAGATAGATGATAGATAGATAGATAGAGATAGTACACTAACAATTTAGACAAACCTAGATGAAATGGATAAATTCCTAGAAACATAGAACCTACCAAGACTGAATCATGAAGAGTGAAAAATTCTTTAAAGATTAATAACTAGTAAGGAAATTGAATCAATAATCAAAAGCCTCCCAATGTTCCTCCCAAAGGAAGTTTAGGACCAGAAGGCATCACTGGTGAATTCCACCAAATGTTTAAATAGGAACCAATATCGATATCAATTCTCCTCATACTCTCCCAACAAAGAGAATTGAAGAAATTCTTCCAAACTCATTTTATAAGGCCAACAAAACCAGATTAGACATCAGAAGAAAAGAAAATTACAGTGAATATCCCTGATAAACAAAGGTGCAACAATCCTCAAAAAATATTACCACGCTGAATTCAATAATACAGTCAACAGATCATATATCTAGATCAAGTGAGATTTATTATAGGGATGCAAGGAAGTTTCAACATCTACAAATCAAGCAATGCGATACAGCTAATTAACCAAAAGAAGGATAAAAATCATATGATCATCTCAATAGATCAACAATTGACATCCTTTCATGATAAACACTCTCAACAAATTGGGTATGGAAGAAACATACTACAACATAATAAAAGTCATTTATGACAAACCCACAGCTAACATACACAACAGTGAAAACCTGAAAGTTTTTCTGCTAACATTAGGAAAAAGACAAGGGTGCTCACTTTCATCAACTGTATTCAACACAGCACTGGAAGTCTTAGCCAGAGAAATTAGCAAAAAAAAAAAAAAAAAAAAAAGAAAGAAAGAAAAAAGAAAAAGAAAAGAGATCCAAATTAGAAAGAAAAAAATAATACCGCCTTAATTTGCAGATGACCCAGTATTATATATAGAAAATATGAAAGACTCCACCAAAAAATTGTAAGAAGTAATGAATTGAGTACAGTTGCAGGATACAAAGTCAATATACAAAAATCTGTTGTAATTGTATACTCTAACAGCAAGCTATCAGAAAGAGAAATTAAGAAAATAATTCCATTTATATTGCATCAAAAAGAATAAAATAATCAAAAAGAATAAATTAACCAAAGATGTGAAAACCTGCCACTGAAAACCGTAAGACATTGATGAACAAGACTGAAGGAGACACAGTGAATGGGAAGATACTCTATTCATAGATTTGAAGAACTAATGTTGTTAAAATGTCCTTACTACCCTAAGCAATGTACAAATTCAATATATTTAATTTGTACTGAATCCTTACCAATCAATTCCTATCAAAATTTTAATGGCATTTTTCACAGAAATAGAATAAACACTCTTAAATTTGTATGTAACCACAAAAGACCCTGAATAACAAAAGCAATCTTGAGAAAGAAGAACAAAACTGGAGGCATCACTCTTCCTGATTTCAAGCTGCAATTTTTAAAGTAATTCTAAGATTTGAGCTACTTGGAATTTGTAGGCTTCCAAATCCTCTGATTAAAATGTTTATTATTTCTTCTATGAGATGGCAATATGAAATACATGGAAAGCACATAATAGCTTACTTGTATAGAATATGTTAAATAAATGTTAGTCTATTCATTTTTTCTTCACATTTTACTGTGTAAAATATGCACCCAAGACTAAATGATCTATTTTTAATCACCTTATAAAGTATATGTCCTTCTGACATAGTTTCAGCTTTCCAAAAATGTTGTTTTAAATAATTAATTCAAGGAGTTGGTGATCGTTTTGCCGAAAGCCTTACTTTTGGTTTCAAGGTTTGCAGGATTTGTTGGCAAAATAACCACTCTACACTCAGTTAAATAAGAATTTAGAGTTTATTGAATTAACAAAGATTAGAGTATACTAAGAAAGAATAATAAAGACAAAGGTTCATACATCACCGAGTTGGGGAAGCACCTACATCCAGATCCAAGCAGCACTGGGACGTCCCAGGTGACAGCGACCTGGAGATCCAGTTGGGACGAGTCCAGGGAGGTGCATCCACTCCACGGGTGAAACTTCAGATTGGAGTTCTGTGGACTCCTGCTTATAATTCCAGGCTGCAACTGATATCATCAGTTAGTGTACAAAAATGCAGCTCTGTATTCACTTTAACAATGTCATTAGTTTCATCATGTGAGTCACAAGATTTTCTAGACTCTGGAGGACTGGCAAGATCTCCAGGGCTCAAGAAATTCCAAGACCTACTCCCTTTCTTATCATAAGCACCATTTGACTTGCTAGCAGCAATTGTTAGGTGGGCAAGCAGGTGCGCAGTCCAGGCAAGGACACAGGTCAGTCAGAGTCCTGCTTCTGCCTCTGAAGCCTGAGCAAGCCTTCTCTAGTAGCTTCCCCAACAGTGATTCAGTGGGGTTGCTAAAAGCATTTAATCAAAGAGTTTAAAACATTAACATGAATATTGGTAATCTGCTTTTCCAAGTTGGGATTTTGTCAGTGTTATGAATTTTTGTCTGTTGAACACATTCTATAGAAAGTCAATATTCCACCTCAAAGTAAATTATAAAGAGTTTACAACTTTTCAAAGAAATTCAATTTGGCCATATATTCTATAATACAATTAAACTATGGATAAAATAATAACTATATTTTTAAATTCTTCTTTGAATCACTAAAAGGATGGATTGAATCATGGTATTTTTAAAAGGAGAGGATAAGATCACTTTAGATATTGTGATGACAGAAAGGAATCAACAGAAATCACACAATCACCAATGTTACACTGAAAAAGTGAATATTCAAAATATAAAAAAAAAATAGAGAAGCACATTCTAATTTGGGAGGAATAGCATGTTGTCTTTGTTAATTTTGATGACAAGTTTTTATATTATTAAAATTATTATTTGATGAGCAAATAATACTATATGCCAGGTCTTTTCCATAGGATTATTGCAATACTAAAAGTAATGTTAAAAAGTATGTATTTTTATTTCATCTTATATATAAGGAAACTAAAACTTGAGGAAAGTTAATTAAATTGTCAAGTTTACACAGATTGAAAGTGGCAGAGCAAAAATTGTAGCAGCAATTGACTGTCCCCAAACTTGTGTTTTCTCTACTCACCCTCACTATCATTTATTCCTAAAATTCCAAAAAAAGTTAGTCTTTCAATCTTAAAATATAATAAATGATGCTTACATCAAATTATTTTCAAAATAAATAGAATGCTTACTTACGTGAAGGGTGTGTAGATACACATTTCCTTATTCTTCCCATTAAGTACAACTTAAAATCCTGAACATTACATGTAAAACAAATATAAGAAGACTGTGAAAGTTAGAGATGAGAAAACATTTGGAGACCGCATGAAGAGCCTGGAATGAAGTACCCTGGTTCTCTCCTAGACGGGGTGCTGTCAGAGGTCTAATCAGGTCCAGACAGGCTACATTTCTTTGAGTGATGGTATTAAGTAATTGAAAAGAAATTAATTATCATATTTGCACCTGAACCTATTTAATTTGACGTTACTGTGACAATTAAGAGCAAATTGTAATGGCAGGCCCTTCTTAAACATAATGATGCAAAAAAGTTCCATTGAAAATCAATTAATGTTGGGTATCATATTCAATTTTATGGAAATCCAGAGCTCAGAAAATCATGTATCCAAGCTACTCAGAGGATAGAGCTAGTGGCAAGATCAGGCAATGTCTTCTTGCATGCTCATATTTATGGTGATAAAGCAGAAAGATTGTGAGGATTTGAAGATTGCTCATGGAATATTAGTACCATAGAATCATTATTTATAACCATGTAGGGACTTTTGTGGTGGTCAGTGGTTAAGAATCCATCTACCAGTGCAGGGGACATGGGTTTGATCCCTGGGGCTGGGAAGATCCCACATGATGCAGAGCAACTAAGCCCATGCACTACAGCTGCTGAGCCTGTGCACCACAACTAGTGAAGCCCGCACACCTAGAGCCCATGCTCTGCTACACAAAAAGCCACCACAATAAGTCCGCACACCGAAATGAAGAGTAGTCCTCTAACGCCACAACTAGAGAAAGCCCGTGCACAGCAATGAAGACCCAATGCAGCCAAAAATAAAATTAATTAATTAATTTTAAAAGATAAGTTATTAAAACTATGTATATGTGTTTGTGCATGTGTATACGGTTGTGTGATTGATTAGTAATTGCATCAGGTATTTTAGGCAAGCTTTACACTGGTGCACAGGTGTGTGTTCATTGCTATATATTGTTATATATATATAATGTTATATATATTATATATATATATATATAATGGTCACCATATTAACATTGAATTTAGAGCCAATATCCATTTCTCATTTGGGATAGGAAGAATTATTTTAACATATTAATGGCTACATATATCAGGAGTATATTTAGAAATCTATATACCTTCTCTCAGTACCAAACTGAACGCTGGCAAAACAAGGGAAAACTTTCGTTGGTAACACAGGTACACAAACACCCCCTAAAAGTAAAGGCATTATTTTAACCATATCAGATTTAAAAAGACACAGCATGAAGCCCCCATAAGAAAGAAATAACAGTCCCAAAGACCAAATCCAAATTCATACATAGTGCTTATGCATGTGTGTTAATTAATTCAGGTGTGTAAAGGTCTAGGCTATGTTCTAGGGTTTCAGATGCCTCATTACTAATTTCAGGCACCTTTTCTAATATTTTAGTTCTTTACCATTTGTTGTAACTCCACGACAACTTTTTTCTAATTATATTTTGAATATTTGAATCTATACCATTAACTCTTATATTCCCAATCTAATCTTATGCATCTTAAACTTCATCTGTTTCTATATAGTTGAAAAGTCATGTATTCTTAGAATAAGTAATAAACTTTTTGCTGATAAGAGCAGCAAGTGAAGGCTTTTTTTCCTTCTGCTCTAATTTTCTAAATGGAAATTTAGGAGGTTAAGATGAGTGTTTGTTTAATTGGGGATTTGTTGCAAGGTTTCTTATAAATATAACACTATTATGTGTATATAATTATTTGATTCAGACATATCATTCCTCTTTCTGAGCTTCAGAAGGCGCAGAGGACATTTTTATTCCATCTCCACTGCCTTTTAGTTTAGCAAACATTCCTGTGTCCATTCTCTTGGAGTTTCTGTCCATATTATATAAAGTTACAAAGTCATCTTCCTTCAACCCTGTCTTCAAATTGACAGACTCATGCCTAAAGGCCCCCAGTGTTTTCACTGCCTAAAAAAAGAAAAAAAAAAAATCCTCAAATGCTACCTAGAAAACAGTTCCATTCTGATTGACATTTAATTAGCTAATGTGGAGGAAATCTTTCTTAATCAACAGTTGCATTGTAAGCAGCTCTTTGCAGGAAACTGCCCTCAGCAGGAAGCCCCTTTTCTTGTCATTTTTAAAATGCTATTTTGTAACTGACTTTTAAACAGGCACTCCCATGCTCTACTCATCTCTGGCCCAAGCACACTTTTCTACATCTTTTAATTACACAATACCTTGCCTAACTTATCCATTCTGTCCATAGATCAAAGAAATAGAAGTGAAGAATGAGTAATGAACAGATGACAAGATCTCTTCCCTAGCTGCCCCTTCAGTAACCTCTTGAACAATCTGTGTGAACAAGATAGATCACAAGGATCTAAAGAAAGATCACACAGAGTCCATAAGCCTGCATGCAAGCCTTAACACAGTGGGGGATGGCAATGACTCTGACCCCCGATCTCAATGATTAACTAAAATTACTTCCCTCCTTTTCTTTAAAACTGTCATGGCAGAGCAGAATCTTCAGAGGTGTTTTTTGGGGAACACTGAGTCCATCATCTCCACAAACTGCCAGCACTCTGATTAAAGACAACTTTCCTTTCTGTCAATATTTGTGAATCTGATTTTGTAAGCGATAAGCAGTGGGCCCCAATTAGACATCATGTCATGCTTTTAAAAAATTCTCATTGCTAAAACTGAAAGTAGATATTTTCCCTAACATTTCTGCTGTTCTAAGTTTCATTTGAACTGGAATTCAAGTTTTAGTTCAAACCAGAAATCTTCCACAAGATTTTGTCTCAATTTTAAACAGTCTTTACCTTACCCATTCGATTTCCCTTTGCATATTCATTGTTATAGTAGTTAAAACCTACATTGGGGTATACCTACTAGTACATATCATTTTCTCCTTCCTCTTTTATGATTTTAGGCTCTAGAAGGCAGGGATCGAGCATGATTCACTGAGATAATTTTTTGAAGATGAGGAAGACAAGGCTAATGCATTTGATTCTGCCTCATCTGGCTCAATTCCAAGCCCAGGGTGTACCAGAGAGATCTCCTAATTCTATTGCATTCCTTTTCAAGGAAAGTAAAGAAATTCCTATTTGGAAGGAAGATTATTACACCAGCTCCAGTGAAAGAAAAACAAACAAAGTAACACAGCTCTTCCAAAGAAAGAAATGTAGGTTGGAAAGAGACCAGGGTAAGAAAAGTTGGCTGTTATAACTTGTAGGTGACAGACATGTCAACTATATTTGGCACTGGCCATTGCACTCGCCATCTACCTCTGCAAGTATTAAATCAGGTGCTGCAGCAGCTGCTGACTTTCAACACCCCCTGAAAGCAGCTCAGGGTGGAGAGCAGAAATAAGGCCCTCTGTGCTCTGGGAAAAAATGGCAGTACAGGTCTTCAGATAGTTAGATATTTTCAGGAGCTGATTTTACAAGCCCAATTCTTGTATGTCCTCCTATCTAGAAAAGCACTAAAATCCTTCATGGTGATGACTGCTCCTTGTGACTAGCAGTAACCTTCATGAGACTAGCAGAAATCTTTTGCAGAAAATATGTACTTGATTGCATGTACTCCCCATTCATCAAAATCATATGTATGCTGACCTTCCCTGCTACCTCTTTGGAACAGTTTCTTAGAGCTATCTGGAATGCTGTCTCCCAGGCTATAGTCCTCATTTTGCTCCAAATAAAGCTTAAGCCACAACTCTCACATTGTGCTTTTTTTTTAAGTTGATAGTTAGGACATCCGTGGCTTCAGTGGCAGACATTAAGATCTGTCTAAATGGTGGTTATCAAGTTCATTGTCCTCTCTTGGACTTGGTCAGACCCACTTCAAGCAGACTAGCCCGGCTGCAGGTCCCATGCAACTTGGAATCAAGTAGAACCAGTTATTCATGATTGGGAGATATTAAATAGCAATAGGTCACCTGATGAGTAGTTTTCTGTACAATCTTTTACTGATTATCTAAAATAGTGGTTTGGGAACTCCCTCACAGTCCAGCAGTTAGGACTCTGTGCTTCCACTGCAGGAGGAATGGGTTCGATTCCTGGTTGAGGAACTAAAATCCTGCATGCTGTGTGGCACAGCCAGAAAAATAAAGAATAAAATAAATAAAAACAAAACAGTGGTTTGCATACTATTGTGTTAAACAATGCAATGGTTAAGATCTTGTGTGGCTAGATGGGCTGCCCTACAACAACTCACGCTATTGCCAGGCAATAGCTTCTCAAAAATATTAAATATAATTAATGTTTGGATTTCCAATTTATTAGGCCAAGTATCTTTTCCACCCAACTTGCCATTTGTAAAACTGTGAAAATATACACAATGCTACAGAAATTGTGCAAACATAAGAATTTTTCATCGATTAGTTATATTTTCCAAATTAATACATCACTTTTTGCTTTTCAGAGTGTTTTTAATCTCTGCAGTTTCTTATGATGGGCACAGAAATTTTGAGCTAATTATTTTGGGACAGCAAGTTATTATCCTCTTTTTACAAATGAAAAAAATAGTTCATTGTCTATTGCCTTTGACAAGAATCAGTGGAATTATTTTCTCATTGTAATTATATCTTTTATTCAGCTATTTTAAAATAAAGTTTTGGAAAAAACTTTAATAATATTCCTAAATCTTACACCATTCTTTTGAAAATTTGTATTTATTGGAATATTCTTCTATATTTTGAAAAGGCAGAATCAAGTGTTATATAAAAATCACGTCACTTTTTATGATATCATAATGTGATAATTAAGGTTTTTAACTCTTCAAATGAAAACTTGCATTGAGAATTCAAATCAAGAACAAGATAGAATAAAATGTGCTTGGTCTAATGCATATTATCTTCAATAAAGCAAAATATGCTTAGCAGCATCTTGAGAAATAGTGAAGTGTTTATCAAGTAAAGGATAGTAAATGGAAAGTATTTGCAGGACTTTTTATTACTAATCCAAGATGTATAAATGTCTGTGAAATTCTCCATGTGATGCTGTCTTGAGAGATGCTTTAATGAACATTAAACAAAAATGAAATATTTAAGTTTCTCATTTACCAAATGAACATAGTAAATACACTTTAAGTTAAAAGAGCACACTTTTAAAATGGTAGATATGTCATGGAGAAAACAAGAAAATATTTGAGAACTGTACTCAGTTTGGCAACATATTTAAATGTTCTTTGTTAATAATTTTATAATTCACCAAGATCCCCCCCACCAAAAAAAAAAAAAACCAAACATGTGCTTTGGAAAAAGGTCAGTTAGTAGTGACTTGCCTTTTAAGGTTTAGTGGTAGGTTTAAATCTTGGTATTTTCCTATTTTTTAAATCCATCTTTAGAAATTAAAAAAAAACACAAATTAAGAAAATAATTCTGAGAAAGTTATAATGTTGAATATTCTCTAATAAAAAATAGTCTGATAATGAAAATAAACAAAAATTGTTATGCTTACCATACCTAGACAGTTAACAACCCTTATGATAGTATTTGATAAGTGTTTCTTAATTCATCCTGACAGCACAGCATAAATGACATTTTCTCTGAGTAAAGGATCTGATTGTTATGGCTGAGGGCTACATATCAGAACAGCTGACATAAGACAGCTGAAATCCGCTCTGAAAAGTAAATGACTTATGAAAGCAAAAAAATAACAAGAGCCATACACTACGCCTGTTACTTTGACCACCCATCAGATAAAAAATCCATCCTAGAATATTCATTTTAATTATGTAAAAATCCTATTTTTCTCAGTTCCTGCTAGCCTGGGATAAAACTAGTGTCACAAAAGCAGATTTTTAAAAAGTATTTTTATAACGAAAATAAGAACTTTGTAACATAAACAACTCAAGAAGTAGTAGGAAAAGGAAGACCTCTAAAACCTGGACAGAAGATGTAAGCAAATCATTCATAAAAGAGTAGTGTAATTGTCCAATAAACATATTTGAATCATTTTCAATCTCATTGATAATCATACAAATAAAAATAAAGTGAAACAGGGGCTTCCCTTGTGGTGCAGTGGTTAAGAATCCACCTGCCAATGCAGGGGACATGGGTTCGAGCTCTGGTCCAGGAAGATCCCACATGCCACAGAGCAACTAAGCCTGTGCGCCACAACTACTGAGCCCACTACCTAGAGCCCGTGCTCCACAACAAGGGAAGCCACTGCAATGAGAAGCCCACGCACTGCAATGAAGTGTAGTCCCTGCTCAATGCAACTAGAGAATGCCGGTGTGCAGCAATGAAGACCCAATGCAGCCAGTAAATAAATAATTTTTTAAAAAAATAAAAAAATAGAAAATAAAAAAAAAGTGAAATACTCTCTTAATGCAAAGATGATGTCAGAATTTAACTGAAACTGGAAACTAAATGTTATATCTAGTGGCATTTAGAAAACATGAATCAAAAATCTGAACTGTGTACACACTGACTTAGTAATTATATTTTTGTATTTATTATAAGAAAAAATCATAGGTGTGCACAGACATTTAAATCATAAATACACTTTCTTAATGACAATTTGAAAAAAATTCCCTACATTTCGAATAGCACAGAACTGTTAAATAAATTACAGTATATGCATATTATGAGATTGTTAAAATTGTGTGCAAAGGAATATTTATTGGCATGTTGAAATGGTTTTAATATATTGCTAATATGTATTAGAAAAAAAAAAAGGCCACCAATATCATATACAGTATGGCCTATTAGATAATGGAGTTAATGAGGTTTAGGGAAGGGGCTGTAGCAAAAGTCAGTCCTAGGTTTGACAAAGGAAAACATAATTTGTCATAAAAATTTCAGATATTTTCAATACACACTTATCTTGGCACAGTTTTAGATTTATAAGAAAATTGCAAAGATGTTATAGAGCATTCAAATATACACCACATCCAGTTTCTCCTATTTATTAACAACTTCAAAGAGTAAGATGTTACTACAATTAATGAATCAATATTGATACAAAATTATTGACTTAAGTCCAGAGTTTATTCAGATTTTGTTAGTCTTTATCTAAAGCCCTTTTTTTTCCCATCCTGGATTCCATTTCTTTTTTTTAAACTCTTTATTGGAATATAATCGCTTTACATACTTGTACCAGCTTTTGAGGTACACCGAAGTGAATCAGCTGTATTTATACATATATTCCCATATCCCCTCCCTCCTGTGACTCCTTCCCACCCTCCCCGTCCCGGCCCTCTAAGGCGTCACCCATCATCTAGTTGATCTCCCTATATTACGCAACAGCTTCCCACTAGCCATCTATTTTACAGTTGGTAGTGTATATGTGTCTATGCTACTCTCTCACTTCGTCCCAGCTTCCCCTTCACCCCCTGCCCCCCCCCAACCCCATGTCCTCCAGTCCATTCTCTGCATCTGCATCCTCATTCTTGCCCTGTCACTGGGTTCATCAGTACCATTTTTTTTTTTTTTTTTTTTAGATTCCATGTATATGAGTTAACATACAGTATTTGTTTTTCTCTTTCTGGCTTACTTCACTCTGTATGACAGACTCTAGGTCTACTGGATACCATTTTAACATCTAGTTGTCATGTCTCCTTAAGCTCATCTTGGTTGTAACAGTTTCTTCAATTTTCCTTGTTTTTGATGAGCTTGACAGTTTTAAGTCATGCTTGTCAGGTGTTTTGTAGGATGAGACTGAATTGGGGTTTGTTTGATGTTTTTCTCATAATTAGGCTGGGATTCTGGATTTCAGAGAGGAAGCTCACAGGTGAGAAGTGCCATTTTCCTCACATCATATCAAGGGTATCATCTACATGATTTATGACTGTTGTAGCTGACCTTTATCACATGATGGAGGGAGTATTTGTCAAGTCCTGCAAAGCACTTGTTTTCTCCCTTTTAACTCTGAACTCTGGAAGGAAGTCACTATGTACAGGGCATACTCAGAGACTGAGGGTTATGTCTCCTGCAAAGCACTTGTTTTCTCCCTTTTAACCCTGTACTCTGGAAGGAAGTCACTATGTACAGGGCATACTCAGAGACTGAGGGTTATGTCTCTACTCTTCTATTTGTGCATTTAAACATTTATCAGTATGCATTCATGTATTTATTTTGTACTTTGGGCTCTGATACAATAAAACATTACTCATTATATTGTTCAAATTGTACCGGCTTTGGCCTTGGTTAACTCTTATGGACTTTGACATACTCCCATCAACCTAGCTTTTGTTTTTGTTTTTTGTTTTTTCCCTTTCCACCACTGCTTTACTTTCTGCCAGTTACTGTGAGATGCTCCATGATCATCTTACATATTTCCTGCCTCAGTCCTAGAACCAGGCATTTCCCCAAAGAGCCTTGGTTGTTTTCATTGGAGAATGGTATGAGAAGCCAAGATCTGGGTGCTAGCATGCTTATTGCAATTCACATATCATTGATTCTAGGTCCTCACAGCTGACAGAACAAAGAAATATGTGTTTGTGTGTCCTACCTCATCTATGTGATCATATCTATAAGTACATGTATATGTATATATATATATATAGTTTAATTTATTTTTTTATTTATTTTTTATTTTATTGTCTGTGTTGGGTCTTCATTGCTGCGCATGAGCTTTCTCTAGTTGTGGCCAGCGAGGGCTACTCCTTGATGCGGTGCACTGGGCTTCTTAGTGCAGTGGCTTCTCTTGTTGCAGAGCATGGGGTCTAGGTGTGTGGGCTTCAGTATGCCGCACACACGGGCTCAATAGTTGTGGCTTGTGGGCTACAGAGCACAGGCTCAGTAGTTGTGGTGCATGGGCTTAGTTGCTCCATGGCATGTGGGATCTTCCAGGACCAGGACTCAAACCCATGCACTGGCAGGTGGATTCTTAAGCTCTGCACCACCAGGGAAGCCCCCAGTATATGTGTGTGTATATATATATATATATATTTACATAATCAATAATTAAAATGCTGAAATGAAAAAATAGAAAACAAACTTATGGTTTCCAAAGTGTAAAGGGGTGGGGAGAGATAAATTTGGAGTTTGGGATTAACAGATACAAACTACTATATGTAAAACAAGATAACCAACAAGGACCTACTGTATAGCACAGGGAACTATACTTAATATTTTGTAATAACCCATAAGGGAAAAGAATCTGAACAAGAATACATATATGTATATGTGTGTGTATATCTATGTCTATATCTATACCTATATCTATAAAAATATATACCCAAATCACTTTGCTATATACCCAAAACCAACACGATTGTAAATCAACTATACTTCAATTAAAAAAATAGACAGAAAAAAAAGATAACTTACCCTCAACAGAGCAGACGTTAAATATTTAAAAAATTAAAAATTAAAATGTAGATGTTCAGCTGAAAAAAGAAAAAAAAAGTTCATACGATATTTCTAACACTAATCCATTACCATATGTATCATTCTAGCCTCTTCCGCTCACTTATCTGTAAGCTTCAGTTCCAAAAGTGAGAAGCCCGTCTCCCTCCATCCAGCATCCATTTACCTAATTGCTCAATTCCAGTATATGGTAGAGAGGTACCAGAATTATTGGCCTCTACCTTCAAGACACATGCCTTCATCAACACAGTTAAGCAGCTGTGTCTAATTTTATTTGCTATTGTTTTTCTGTTTTGTTTGTTTACTTTTTATTTTATATTGCAGTATAGTTGATTAACAACGTTGTGTTAGTTTCAGGTGTACAACAAAGTGATTCAGTTATACATATACATGCATCTATTCTTTTTCAAATTCTTTTCCCAATTAGGTTATTACAGAATATTGAGCAGAGTTCCCTGTGCTATATTTGCTTTTAGGCTTACAGACTCCATTCATCTCTAGTTACTCAGGTAAGCACTTTTTCCACCACCCCTTCAGTGAGATTGTTTTAAACATCTCTAATATTGCTAGAATGTTTTGTTAAAGTCTGCATTCTGTCCTGGAGTCCTCTGAACTCCTAGAGATATATATTTTAAATTTTGCTTACTTTAAGATTCACTGTTCATGCTATAAAGTACTCTTCATTGTGGTGTATGGGCTTCTCATTGCAGTGGCTTCTCTTGTTGCAGTGCATGGGCTCTAGGCATGTGGGCTTCAGCAGTTGCGGAACTCGGGCTCAGTAGCAGTGGTTTGCAGGCTCTAGAGTGAAGGCTCAGTAGTTGTGGCATACAGGCTTAGTTGCTCTGTGGCATGTGGAATCTTCCCGGACCAGGGCTCGAACCCATGTCCCCTGCCTTGGCAGGTGGATTCTTAACCACTGAGTCACCAGGGAAGTCCAGACTGCATTTTAAAGATTGGAAATTTACACATTTCAATGTGTTGGAAAGGACATAGCTGAGAAATAAAGATTTAATAATATGGAGGAGAAAATTGTAATTAATAATTACAGATGGATGCTGATAAAAGTATTTGTGAAATTTGGCCTGTGAAATCACAGTTGATAAGAGACCAATAGGGACAAATATATACCTAGAACAATACCCCAAAATATTAGCAAAGATTATTTCTGGTTGGTGAAATGATTTGATTTTTTTCTTGAGCTCTTTCCCCCAAATCATCTGGCACTGATCGTATGCTAGTTCATAGTTAGAAGAAAAACACTGACAAAGACAGCAATAATTCTAAAATTTGTGATAATAACCAAGGCTCATCCTAGCTTTTCTCTGACTTGAAATTATTTGAATGATAGACTCAGTTCCTACTTTCATGTAGTTTACATTCTAGAAGAGGAAATAGTGAAGAACATAGAAAATCTTAATATAGAGTGATAGGTACTAACCGAGGTTTGCATTTGAGGCTATGAATGCAGCCTGATTATTCAAATAAAAGAGGCTTTAGCATAATATGAGTGTTGTGTCCATGACAAACTTAGTAGAATTGTTTACTTTGATAGTTGTTATTTTGGTGAAACTCATTTTTTATGGATGTCCAAGGAATGAGGCTGTCCTTGTCCCTATATTGTATATTGATTTGTTCCTCAGCCATATCAAGGTTGATATTGACTAAGAAGAGGGCCAGAAAAGAATCCAAACACTATGAAAAAGCTGCTATGTTTATTTCTTATTTATTGAATTGATGGCTGCAGAATGCAGGTCTTCTTCAAAGTCCCATATTCTCACAGTCATTTACTCATAAGTTCTGCTTGCCTACTCCTTTTTCTCTCTTAATTCAAGTTTTAGTATTTAGCACTTAAGCAAAAGACAAAATTAGAAAATCATGAAATGGGATTTTTCTTTTATTGACAGAGGAAAGCATGAATAAATGCATTTTTGTCATATTCAATTCTTTTAGTAAGCATGATTATGACCAAAAATAAACAAACAAACAAAAAACTTTGGTTATCTTTCTTTTATTCTTAATTTGTTTAATGTGTATACTCACAAAGATAGTAAATTATATACAACAACCAACAAAAGTGTCTTATTTTTCCTTATTTTGGACTTTTCCTTATTTTGGACTTTGCATTTTTTTTTTACTTTCAAATTATTTTCTAACTTATTTGCATATGTATTCCAGTCATACTTTAACTGGTAGTAGTGAGTATTGAAATGTAGACCAATAGTTTTCAAGCATAAATATCTTCCATTGGCAACTAAGAAACTAGTATATTCAAGATGGCTTTGTTGACAGATTTCTATGTGAAAATTTGAAAAGACTGATGATTTGATCAAAGTCCTTTCACTATGACCACTCCTTTCCCAAATAAGCCTGGAATTAGAGATTCTTTGTAATTTGAAAAAGAAATTTCCACCCTGGCATTGTTTATCACCATTTCCTTTCATGTGATATTAACACCAAATTGAACTCAATCCCAGGCATGATGGGAATTATCACACATATTGTGATAAGTCACAATTGATGCAATTTTACCACATAATCAGAGAAGGCTTGCATCTCAAGATTCGAGCCATGGTAGTCTCATCTCAGAAATAACATGTAAACAGAATGAGACTGCAGCAGGAAGCTCAAACCACTTTATTAATCAACACTATCTTCATTTAATTCACTGTTAAGTGTCTCTGTTAAATAACATTGCCTGTCTGGTGCTCATCATGATCTTGGATGATTAAAAAGCATTTGGATAATATCTGTAATAAAATTAAGCTCACTGAGGGATGTATACCACTGAGTTCTGGGGACCAAATGAGACAAAAGTTCCAACTGTCAAATTAAGTAGAGTAAGTGAAAAGAAATTAAAAATGTGCTTCCTCAGGGATGCAATAGATACATTTTATTGTCTTTTTATTTTTCCTTTATCATCTCTGAAGACAGATGCTGGCAGCTGTTTGTGAACAAGCACTGAAAGGTGTCCTTGGAGGAGAGAAGTAGAGAACAAACCAAATAGAATGTGTATTCCTTTTTATCTTATATATTTCATTAAAAATCAGTTCCCAAGCTGTCCAATCTGAAGTTGACTAAATACTTTTTTTTTCTTTTTGTATGCTTCTCTTCAAAAAAGAGATTTTTACCATGTAAGCATTCACATTATTGAAATAAAAGTATTGCATAAAAGGGGTGAAATTGAGTTATTTGTAGAGAGGTGGATGGACCTAGAGTCTGTCATACAGAGTGAAGTAAGCAAGAAAGGGAAAAACAAATACCGTATACTAACACATATATATGGAATCTAAAAATAAAATGGTACGATGAACCCAGTGGCAGGGCAAGAATAAAGACGTAGATGTAGAGAACAGACTTGAGGGCATGGGGGGAGGGGGAAGGAAGGGAAGATGGGACCCAGTGAGAGAGTAGCATTAACAAATATACACTATCAAATGTAAAATAGATGCCTGGTGGGAAGCTGCTGCATAACACAGGGAGGTCAACTTGATGATGGGTGATGACCTAGAGGGATGGGATAGGGAGGGTGGGAGGGAGGCTCAAGAGGGAGGGAATACGGGGATTTGTGTATAAATACAGCTCATCACTTTGTTGTACAGCGAAAACCGGCACAACAGTGTAAAGGAATTACATGCCAATAAAGATCTTAAAAAAAAGTATTGAGTAATTATATTCAAGTATGTTATATCTTCTATTTCAAAAAGGTAGGCATTAATTTCACTGTGTCTGGAAAGAAACATGTTTCTTTAGCTTCAAAATTCACAAAATTCATCATCCAGGGGCTTCATTGGTGCGATGAGAGTTTAAATCAAGTCAAGCTTTTTTTTTTTCACGAAGATGGCGCCAAAGGCGAAGAAGGAAGCTCCTGCCCCTCCCAAAGCTGAAGCCAAAGCAAAGGCTTTGAAGGCCAAGAAAGCAGTTTTGAAAGGCGTCCACAGCCACAAAAAAAAGAAGATCCGGACGTCACCCACCTTCCGATGGCCCAAAACACTGCGGCTCAGGAGGCAACCCAAATATCCTCGGAAGAGCGCCCCTAGGAGAAACAAGCTTGACCGCTACGCCATCATCAAGTTCCCGCTCACCACTGAGTCAGCCATGAAGAAAATAGAAGACAACAACACACTGGTGTTCATTGTGGATGTCAAGGCCAACAAGCACCAAATTAAACAGGCTGTGAAGAAGCTCTATGACGTAGACGTGGCTAAGGTGAACACCCTGATCAGGCCTGATGGAGAGAAGAAGGCATATGTTTGACTGGCCCCCCATTATGACACTTTGGATGTTGCCAACAAAATTGGGATCATCTAAACTGAGTCCAGCTGGCTAATTCTAAATATAAAAGTTTTCACTAAAAAAAAAAAAAAAAAATCAAGTCAAGCATTTTGTTCCTCTTCAGAAACACAAGATTAAGATGACATCTACACTACAAAATAAAAGAGTAATAATAATAATAAAAGTAATAATAATAATGCAAATCCTAAAGAGATCCCAGAAAATTCTTCTTTGCTTTATAACATAGCCCTGTCCTAGGAGCTGGAAGTGGGGAGAGCAGAATTCTGAAGCAAAGGATCTCAAGGTTTATGAGGAGGTTCATTTGCTTGGTGACTGGTCATGGTGCAGTTATGATGCAGCAAACATGTTTGATGTCCTGGTAAGAGCACAAACGAAGTCAGTCATGCGCCTATGGTTAAGGCATTACATATTAGTTAATTTTGAAGGCAATTAAAGGTTGCTTTAAATCCCAGCATGACCACAGACCATCTTTCTGCATGTGACATTGCACAGGCTGTCTAAACTCCCTGAGGTTCACTTTTTTCATTTATTAAAAAAGAAAAAAGATAAAAAGGAGGGAAAGTGGTCCTACCCCATGGAGTTATTGTGTAGAGTAAATGAGCTATGATCTTAACACATCTAGGATTTTCCATGAGTAGGCTCTTAAGAGATACGATTTTCTTTTTCCATCCCTTTCCTTTGTTTTTCCCTTCATTCACTTTTTATTTTACCCATTATAATTCAAATGAAGATGCAATTATTGTCTTCCCAGAACTGTGGTGAGCATTAAAAAAGCCAAAGAGTGAGTGTGATACTGTTTTATAGTCTAAGTTCTATTATAGAGAATTGTGAAGCAACCCTATTATGAGATAGTCAGTGCAGGGAGAGAAGAGAAACAAATCAACACAAATAGTGTATTTCCAGCCTTGGGGCACAATCATTTAGGACATATTACGATTGTGTATTTGGTAAATACCTGCATATTTCATTTTCATTCATCTCCACTCAATCTCCTGTCATCCAAACCCACCATCCATCTGCCCCCAGCTATTAAGGAGCCTAAAGCAATAGCTACTGCAATTACCTCTGGCCTCTTTATTGCCTTCTGCAACTGGACTTGGGAGATAGAGTTAATTTTGGCATGGGCAAAATACACATTTGCTTACCAGGACTTGCCCCAAATCTTCCCCACTGGCATTCCTAAGCATCAGTGTTTTTATTTTTGTCATTTTTAAAATGCCAGTATTTCTGGAGGGAATAGGAATTAAACTGATAGCAATTATTTTTTTTTCTTGACATGAATTCATTTATTCAAAATAGGGAAATTCATTTGAAATAGATGGTGTTAATGTAGAGAAGAGAGGTTTGTAACATTGTCTCTGGCATATATGCACAATTCAAATTTATATGTAACGTGATATATATACACACACATACATATGTATGTAGGTCTGTATATAATATACATTATATATTAAGCATAATATCTATCTATCTATTATCATAATGAGTTTGCAGGGAGATCATTTGTTCAAGGTGACAAAACAAGTGATTAGCAAACAGAGTGGTAGAGTCCATTTCAGTTCTATCTGGCTACAAAACTTGAGCTTGGTGTATGAAAAATCTTTTTTTTGTTTGTTTGTTTGGGAAATCTCTCCGTAGTTTTGATACTTGATATATACAACTTGAAAGATCAGGCATTTTTAAACACTCAGGTGTGGGAATTTCCCCCAAGCTTTAAAACACAAGAAAGAAGATGGGAACAGGTCACAGAAGTTTATTATTTCCAGATGCTGATTGTAATCTCACAACTCAAAAAGATGTTCACTTGGAAATGTCTTGGCACTGCCTGATAAACTACATAAGACCAACTAAATATTTTTATTGAATGTTTCCTTTAAATGAAATGTTCTGTTTATACTTCCAAGCTGTCTCTATCTGTGGCTCTTCAACTATTTATGAGCCACACAACATAATTTTTTTTTATTAAAAAAAGAAAAGAGAATTCAAGTGACATTCAAAATATACACAGTTGGACAGATGCAACCAGAGAGTTTCCAATTATTCCCCAGAAGATGATGATTCCAGCTTATGCTTGTTGTCAATAAAAGGGTTTATGACAGTCACTAAGTCTAGTGTTTTCATAATAGGTCTTATCAAATTTTAACTACCTGTTAGAAAGCATTTTCTACCTAAACACACACATACACACACACACACACACAGAGAGAGAGAGAGAGAGAGAGCATTAAGAGAGTGGAAGAGAAAACAGCAAATTTACTAGCATTATTTTCTAAAAAAAAAAAAAAAATGCTAACTGGGTCAGTTCTGTGATTATTTTCAGCTCTAGATTTAGCCTTTGATGTATACTGCAATGTATACTGATATTCAGTGAAGCAGAAACCCCCAAAATCCAGACCTGGGTTTTATACAGGACTTAGTTTAGATCCAGTGTCTTAGATTTAGTGGGCATTCTCGAAGCTTGTTTTCCCATCAGCCCCTCCATCCACTGTTGCTGTTAAAATTAAATGAAATAATTCCTACAGAGATCTTTGCACTGTGTCTCACAGTCAGTGCTCGATAGTTTAGTGGTAATGACTGTGATGATGATGAATTGTGGAAACTACTTTGGAGGTGGCTGTAACCTAGGCCAGAGCCCAGGAAGATTGCAATCCCTATATTTAAAGGGACCCCATTTTTATATTTCTTAAAGGAGGAAAATTCAGGACTGATGTCCACTTTGGGTGTGATTGTTAAAACTGGGACTGCAGTTGGCCATGGATGAAAATCAAAAAAGATGCATCAGCTTTGACCAGAGACACAGAACTGATTCTAGTAAAACCAAGCAGGACCCTGTGAGGCCTTCTTGGACACAAAAGACTTTCTGTGTGTCCCAGTGTCTTATTTGCGGGATAAAGGCTTCAGTTTCCTACACCTTCCATGAGCTCCAAATGGCACATTCAAACAGTTACTAATCAGGGAAGTAAGGGAATGCAGAAACAGAGGAAGAACAAGCAAACTAAAGTGCAGCAATTACAGCAGGGTCCTAGTGCCTCCTCAGGGAATATGTATAACAATACCTCTGAGCTTTTCTGCAGGAACTGAGGTCCCCACCCAGGTGGAAGTTGGTAACTTCAGGCTGAGCACAAGATTCCCAGAG
Source organism: Hippopotamus amphibius kiboko (assembly GCF_030028045.1). NCBI lineage: Eukaryota > Metazoa > Chordata > Mammalia > Artiodactyla > Hippopotamidae > Hippopotamus > Hippopotamus amphibius. The sequence goes on from NC_080193.1 coordinate 38,408,783, forward strand.
CTCTGCCCTCTTACCTTACCACCAATCAATCACAAGAAAGTCACACACCCTGCAGCTCTGGCCCCAAATTTCACCTATTAAAAACTCCTCCCCCCAACCATCAAGAGTTTGGGATTTTTGACCACAAGCCACCTGTTCTCCTTGCTGACCCTGCAATAAGCCTTTCTTTCGCTCTAAGCTCTAATGTTTTGGTTCGTTTGGCCTCACTGTGCTTCAGGCACATGAACTTATGTTAGGTTAAGCTCCTTTATCCAGGCTTTCCTGACTTCAAGGATGCTTTGCGGTCACATGAGGTGTGAGTTCACACTTGGAATCATTTGTCATGCCAGGTGCCTTATTTCTTTTTGTTCCCAGACGGTGGATTCTTGTCTCCTTGCAGAAAGAATTCAAAAAGGAGACAGGGAGGTCAGCAAAGCAAAGTGAGAATTTATTTAAGTGATAGTACCCTCTCGGACTTCCCTGATTGTGCCATGATTAAGAATCCGCTTGCCAATGCAGGGGACATGGGTTCGAGCCCTGGTCCAGGAAGATCCCACATGCCACAGAGCAACTAAACCCGTGTGCCACAACTACTGATCCTGCACTCTAGAGTCCACAAGCCACAACTATTAAGCCCATGTGCCACAACTACTGAAGCCCGTGCGCCTAGAGCCCATGCTCCACAACAAGAGAAGTCACTGCAATGAGAAGCCCGCGCACCACAACAAAGAGTAACCCCCATTCCCCACAAACAGGGAAAGCCTGTGTGCAGCAACAAAGACTTATGCAGCCATAAATAAATAAGTAAATAAATGAATTTATAAAAAAAGGAAAGAAAAAGAAAGAAGCGATAGAACCTTCTCAAGGGAAGAGCAAGCAGGCTCAAGTGAGTAGCTGCCCTGAGTTTTCTTAGCAAGCAGGTTATGTGGAACATAGAAATAAAGGAGTGGAATATTCATTGTGGAGGTTGGGATTTGGGGTCACATTCCATGATTTTCATCCCAAGTCCAAGTTCCCAATGGGAGGAGGACTTTTGTCCTTATGTAGTCTTGATCAGAAGTGGCATGGCCTTGTTGCATGATGGGAACTTCTTATTTGCAAGGCAAATCTTATTGTAATGAGCAAGAGGTTACATTTGGATGCCAGAGATTCCCCCCTTTTCCCACCTTTCTTTGTCTGCCTCCAGGATACATCACCCCAAGACCAAAAAGTGTGGTTTCCTGTCAGTCTGGAAGTTCCTGTTTTTGTGTCTGCACAAGGACCCCTGCTGTTGCAAGATGCATGGTTTCCTGCCGCCCGGCCTATGCTTCCCTTTCTCTGTTCATATCCAGTTACCTGTCTGCTGTAACATTCCCCCCTTAAGGAGTCTGAACCCTTAATATATTTTAAGGGTCAAGAGTAGATGGCCTGTTTTCTGTAACTGCTTCAAGCCAAGCATGGGCACTGTCCCTACCTGTGGGCCCAGATCTCCTCGCTTATCTGTGAGAGAGAGGGGTCTTGGGGTTGTTCACAGTGGTGGAGTTGGAGAGTGGGGAGTAGAAGGAGGAAGCAACCTTGTCCAGTGGGTGTTCATGGTCCCCACCTTCAGGTGGGAGGGGTTGAGATCCCTGACGCGTCATCATTGAAGCTGAAGTTTTTTGAAGCCATGTCCTGCCCCCCACCCCTGCCCCCTTGGCACCTCAGGTTTTGATACCGCAGGTGTGATAGAGAGAACTTGGAGTATATCTGAGTATAGTTCTTAGTTATATTGAACATCACTCTGGAATATGGTCTAATCCCTATGTTGGTCTTCTCTTGTGTATTGTTAACTATAATTATGTTTTTATTGTGAGTTTCAGTTTTATTTATTCCAGTCACTAGGTTCTTCCACCAGATAGTGATGCTTCCCACATATTGGATATTGACAGTCTGGTTGGTGTCTGCCACCTAACTGTGATTACTAAAAATTAGAGTGTGATTGTAGTATGTTTCATTAAGCCCTCCTAATTTTTGTCCCTGGATGTTAATGCCAATAAAACAGAGGCTAAAATCTTTGTCTAACAGCTGAAATACCCTACCCTCTGATTTGGAGGAGAGTGTCTGTTCCAGAGACTTTGGCCTCCAGTTGGTTCCTGCCCCAGTCCTTCCTTCCTTACCGCACAGGCTGGTAAATGAGAACCCAGCTGTTAACCCCATCATGTCCCCCAAGGAGGCAGGGAGTCCTAAAAGATATAGGTCCTCTGTGGGGGTTAAGCTGCGGGGGCAGATCCAACAGTCAGATGAGTTAGTAACTTTAGCAGTGGCATTCGTGGTGTCTGATGGTGGGTGTTTGTAAGCTGGAGCTGTGCAGATGTAAACAAAAAGGAGGACTCTCAGGGTGGGTGTGGTTAAAGGAGACATGACTTCATGGGAAGCAAAAGAGCAGAGAAACAGAGAGTTTGCTGGACAGGGAGGGTATTGATGCTTGGCAAGGAAGTCATGAGCCTTGTTTAAGGTGATTTTTATATGAGCCACCAACTTTGCTTTTCCTGGGATTCTGTGATCCCAGACCTATGGATCTATACTTTTTTTTCAATTTCTGGGTGACTATTTTGGGCTGGATGGTTCATATCTTGTATAATGCATAGTCTGGTCAAAACCATTCCTTGGTTTTGGTTTTCAGGGAGAGTAAGAGTTACCTCCAAGGCTGAGAGAAAACCCCTTCTCAATAATGGGCTGGGATATTCAGGCATAACAAGAAACTTATGGGTTATAAGGGTCTTACCCTAGGTGCAAGTTAGAGGGGTGGTGAAATGTTTCAGTTTTGGCTTTCCTTCTACCGCAACAATAGAGCAGTTTTGGGGGCAAGTCGCCCAACATGAGAAGTCAGGACAGGGTAAGTGGCTCCTGTGTTCACTAGAAACTGGACAAGCTTACCTGCCATGTCAATGGTCATCCTCATTTTCTCCCGTGTGCTGGTGTCTGTCTTCTTGGGAGCTTTGGGAAGTCCCGGGTCCTGTCAATCAACCACTGCCATGAGTCGCGTGGGGGAATTTCCTCACTCCCTTTGGAGCTGGGGGCATCCCATCCTTGGGTGGCCCATCTTCTTGCAGATCGGGCATGGCATCTCAGGTGGAGGCTGGGACCGGTTTCCTGGGCATTCCTTTCTCCCGTGTTCGGGACTCCTACAGCTGAAACAGGCTCCCTTCCGTGGCTGAGGTCTTCTGTGGGTACTTTTGGGATGATGAGGCTTAGGTCTTATCATGACAGCTTCCAAAAGCCTGGCTTGCCATCATTCCTTCCTTAAGTCATGCCGTTTCTTCCTTTCTTCCTCAGCCTGGTCTTTCTTGTTAGAGACAATGAAGGCTGTGTCAATATGAAGGTTGAGGGGGGTTTGGAGCCCTATGGCAAGCCTTTGAAGCTTCCCACAAATATCAGAGGCTGATTGCTAATAAAGTGGGTTGCAAATACAAGCATTTGGGTCTACATTCATATACTTTCTGAGGCATCAACCAATCAGGCCTGAAATAGGGCTGGATTTTCATCTTGGCCTTGGGTGATCTCCTTAACCTTACAATAGTTAACAGGTTTAATTATGCATTGTTTCATCCCTTCAATGAGTTAAAGGATCAGGTGGTCCCTACTAATGATGCCAGGCTGGTCTGGTTGATAGACCCAGTTGGGGTCCATTGTAGGCACTGCTGTCATACCTTGCTGTCACAGGGTATCGATGTGGTGATGTGTTTGGGCAACATCTACTCCATCAGCATATGTCTGAGCCTGTGCCCAAATAAGAGTCTTTTCCCCAGTTGTGCAGCGTAGGAAAGGACAATATTTAGGCCCTTCCCGGTAAGGTCAAAGAAAAGACTCAGTGCGTAGAATTCTTCTGTGAACTGGCTAGGGTCCTTGAGAATTGTCCTAAGAGGGTGCGGCATTGCTTAAGGTCAGTCAAAGAAAAACAGGTATGGACTCTGGTAATTCCCTGAGGCCCACCTATCACTTCCTGCCACCTGATGGGGGTAAAGAAGCTCTGACTGCACTTCTGGTTTGGAAGGGTAAAGAGGCTTATAAGGCGTGAGAGGGGCTGAAGATGGTGGACTAGTATTGGGGCTTGGACCTTCTGTCTGGGGCTCCTGTTCTTCCAGGCATGCCACTCTAGAGGGCTTTCGTGTAGCCTAAATGAGTCCCAGCCGGCAAGGTTCCCTAACATGGGACTTGCATGGCTCTTGGTTCTCTCTTAGGGTCATAAAAGCCTGAACATAAGGAACTTAGGTCCATTTCCCCTGCCTTTTGCAAAAGATGTCTAACAGTAGGATGATATTACAGTTGAAGCTTTCATTTTCTGGCCAGGCCTGACCGGCCTCAAGTTTATACTGGGGCCAGGCTTCATCACAAAAGAAAATGAGCTTTTTTTTCATTTAAAAAAATCTAGAGAAAACTTGCCTAGTGACTCAGGATGCACCTGAGGGGTGAGTCCTTGGGGATGGAGAAGGTGTGCCCCATCTTTCCTTCAGGGAGAAGATGCTCCTGTAACAGAGAGGCACACTAAGGTTAGGAGGTCTTGTGGGGGCTCCCTAAGACAGGACTGGTCCAGGTGTTCCCGTCCACCTAGTCCCCTCGACCCTACTTACAATGGGGGTCAGCTACTGCCACACGTGGCAGTCCTGCCAGCCCCAGGACCTATCCTGGCATCTCTGTGAGGCAGGAGATAGGTGGGCTCCAGGTTAGGCATTTACAACTAGCCTCCTGTTTACCTTTCCTGAGGAGGAGGCAGGTAGGCTCTAGGCTAGATATTTATGAGCAGCCTTCTGTCTGCACTTCGAGGTAGGAATAACAACAGGAACAGGGTAAGTAGCTGGACTGTGTCTCCCGTGGACACTTTAAGAAAGCAGTTATGGCAGAGCGAGAGCGGGGCTAAACTGTCTGAGTAGAAGATCGGGAGGTCACATACTTCCCCTCCTTGGGGCAAGGAAGACACTGCACATGTGCAGGCAGTCTCCTTGGGGGTCAAAAAGGAGGGGTGCCACCCCATAATAGGTGATGCCAAGGCCCCCCCTTCGACCTTTGCAGTGGAAGCCATCTTGGAAAAAAGTTGCACACGCATGTTGGGGAAGATCCTAGGGTGGGTGTGGAAAAGGAAACCAGACCATTGGTTCAAGGTAAACAAAGACCCAGAAGAACCACCCTATGCAAGTGATTTAACCACCTCTTTACTGGGCTCCTCCTCATTAGGGAGGACGCCCACACCCTTTCTCTCTGGGTCTGCAGCTCTCCCTGGCTGCTCTCTAAACTCTGTGTGCTCTCCCACTTGTTTTACTCTAGTAATAAACTTTGTATCTGTTTTCACAGTTTTTACCTCCTTGAGAAATGTATTTTTTAATGGAGGAAAGGGCCAGGGAAAATTTGCTTCTAGCCTCTAGCCCTTGCTGGTCTAGTGGCTAGGATTCCTGGTTTTCCTCAAGCTACGCAGATTCATCTCCTGGGCAGGGAAATATGATCTCACTGTCAAGCCACTGCTCACTACTGCCTCTCTGAGACCACCTGGTACCCAGGCTGAGGGACCTTCCTGAAGGCTTCCCTATAGATTCTCTGGCCAAAGATTAACCCCTGTGTTCCAAGCTATGTTTTCCCAGAAAAGACAACCTTATAGTTCTAGGACCTATTTAGGTCCCAACTTTTTCTCTAAAAGGGTGGTAAATCTCTGAAAACAGACACTGGCCATTAAGGGAGGAGGTTTGTGAAAAAGCCTCTCTTTTCCCTTCCCTTTGTGGGCAGTGCCGCCCGCCCCACACCCCACACCCCACACCACTGTTCCGTGGGGCCTGGGCCAGCGGGATGTGGCGGCCTGAGGCAGAGGCACCAAGTCTGTACTTAGGGGGATGGAGGGCCCAGAGGCCCTGCAAGGACACTCTCATTTGCAGGACCCCCAAGAAGTAAGCACATGGGCAGCTGACCCGGGGCCTGGCCTTGTGCATGACCTCCGAGGCATAAGCTGTCAGCGCCTGAACAGGTCACCCGCTGAGTGGGGGAGGGGGCAAGGATGGACGTGGATCTCACTGTGGACCTTGGAGGGGGCCTGCCAAATGCCAGGGGATGTGCAGCCTGCATGGGGTCCCACCACAAGGGCCCCCCATCACAGGGTGCAGGATCAGGACACCCCTGTCCCAACATCAACATGCAGACAGCCTGAGGCTCCAGGGAGCAGGGAAGGAGTCTCAAGTAGCAGCAGGACCCCAGCCGCAATTCAAAGCAAGGCTGCATTTTACATTTCCACACAATAGAACCTGATGAGGGTTAATTAAGTGGTGGACTGGGCAAACTCAGAGAGCAAAGGTCTTGGGGGTCGGTCCCTGGCTGCCTGCAAGGGCGGCTGGAAACTCTCCTCCAGGCAGGCCCTGCATGTAACAGTGTAATAATGAGAAGTGCCAGACTTAGCAGGGAGGTTGGAAGATGCCTGGCGGATTTCTTTTTCCCACTTCCAGCCGAGTAAAGCGCTAAAGTAAGAGTGGAAAGAGTGAGGTAGGTTCTCACAAAGACAGCAAGAGAGAGACAGAGAGAAATGGTAGGAAGGCAAGTAGCCCTTCTCAAGTGCCAGGTGAGGCGAGAAGCTGAGGCTTCCCCAGTCATTCTGGCTGAATCCATGAAAGATGGTACCCAAGGGTAGGTTTTTGTCTTATGGCAGAAAGATTTCAGAGATGTGACAGCGAGGTCAAGAAAATAAAGTAAGAATTTATTTAAGAGATAGTCTGCTCTCCAGGGGAGAGCGGGCCAGCTCAGGCGAGTTTCTTGAAAACCTGAGTTTCTTGAAAATCTGAGTTTCTTGAAAAACTGGTTATGTGGGGGGCATAGAAGTGAAGATGCAGCATATTCATTGGGGAGGGAAGGGGTTTGGGGGTCCTATTCTCTGATTTTCATCCCAGCTCCACCTTCCCAAGGGGAGGAGGGAGTTTTGTTCTTATTTAGTCTTAATGAGAAGTGGTCATGGCCTCAGTGAATGATGGGAATTTCTTATCCTCAAGGCTAATTTTGTTGTAATGAGAGCATAATGAAGCACAGGTTGCATTCGGATGCTGGAGATTCCTGCCTTTTTCCATCTTTCTTTCCATCTTTTCCATCTCTGCCTCCAGGACACTTATCACCCAGAATGTGTGGTCCCTTGTCAGTCTGGATGTTTCTACTTTCCTTTGTCCGTACAAAGACCCCGGCTGTTTAAAAGATGTGTGGTTTCCTGCCACGTGGTCCAGGCTCCCCTCTATCGGCTCACATCTAGCTACCTGCCTGCTGCAACACTTTGACAGTGGCCTCTTTGAAAGTTCTCATGACTGAAAAGCTATGATTTGAATATTGTTGGGTAACTGTACCTTTTAGAGCTGGTTTATGTTTATATTTTTTTATAAATTTATTTATTTATTATTTATTTATTCATTGGCTGCATTGGGTCTTTGTTGCTGTGCAAGGGCTTTCTCTATTTGTGGCGAGCGGGGTCTCTCTTCATTTTGGTGCTTGGGCTTCTCAGTGTGGTGGCTTCTCTTGTTGGGAAGCACAGGCTCTAGGTACGTGGGCTTCTGTAGTTGTGGCACTTGGGCTCAGTATTAGTGGCTCGAGGGCTCTACAGCACAGGTTCAATAGCTGTGGCACATGGGCTTAGTTGCTCCACATCACGTGGGATCTTCCCATCCCAGGGATCAAACCAGTGTCCCCTGCATTGACAGGCAGATTCTTAAGCACTGGGCCACCAGGGAAGTCCCAATGTTTACATTTTGACAGCAATTCACAAGCAAGCAAGTTTTAAGTTGTTACTATTCTTATGCAAGTACTCATCCTGAGACTATACATTTTACTTCATCCTGAGTCCATTAATACATTTTCCATTCATTTCAACTTTAAAGAACTGTGTTTTTACATAATATTGTGATTAATTTAAGAACCTGATGTACATATGCTCTTTGATGTTTAAGGTGCTTCCTCATAATGGGTTTTGAAAGATTAACTGCCTACACTGTGTCAGGTATTGTGTTAATAATTTTACACTCATTTTTAAAAAATATTTATTTATTTATTTGGCTGTGCTGGGTCTTAGCTGCGGCATGTGGGATCTTCGTTGTAGTGTGCAGGATCTTTAGTTACAGCCTGCAGGCTCTTAGTTGCGGCATATGGGATCTAGTTCCCTAACCAGGGATCAGACCTGGGCCCCCTGCATTGGGAGTGAGGAGTCTTAACTGCTGGACCACCAGGGAAGTCCCTTTACACTCATTTTAACTCCGGCAATCTAGGCACATATGGACTGTCTCCAAACCTCTGCACTTAGAAATGACCAGATTCTAGCCTGCCTTCTAGAAGCCTAAGATTGTGTCCCTAGGATGACCTTCCCCCCAACCCCCACTTAAGTGTCTGCTTGGGAAAAGTCATCACTGCCTGGAGAATTTACTCTTTGTTCTAGCCAAAGCTGGATAAGAGGCCCGTGACCTCTCCTCTTTAGAGCAATCACTAAAAGGGGCTTACAGTTGTGAATATGTATCTCTTAAAATTCAGGAGTATCTTTCCCAAGGACCTAAAAGTCATTCCTTTGAAAAGTAACCTTCAGAAGAGAAAAGCCTCTGTCCACCCGCCCCACCCCCGCCCCACTGCCCCTGTCTCTGTGGGCAGAGAAGTCTTAACTTTCATAACTGCCAGCTAGCAGACACAGCTGACCTGACCGCATGGACTAACCCTCTGTAATTTTTTATTTCCCTGATTCTACTGAGTCTTTCTTGCCCCTCCCCCCCATCTCTTCATGTTTCTCTTTGGAAAAGCCCGGTCACCTCTGTGAAAATCAGATTGGAGCTAAGGTTTTTCCCTTACTGTCTGGAGTTACTGAGTGTAAACTATTTTTTCACCCCCTTAGTTAATGTATGGCTTTGTTTATGTTTGACAACTCAATATTCAAAATGATTTCTGATGGAAGTTATCCCCATTTCACAGATGAAAAAACAGAGGCTCAAAGGAATTAATTATCCCAAGATCCCTATATCTAGACTTTGGTAGAGCTGAGGTTTTAACCTAGATTTGTTTTGGCCCTAAACCTTCATTCCATCTATGTACTTAGTAACTGTCTAGAATACCTCAGATACATATGGCCTCATCCCAGACATGATAAATGCAGACTAAAGTAAGCGGTCATTGACTTTAAGAGTTTGGATTCTGTCTAGGAGAAAACAAGCCAAACTGTGTTTTCAATTATTTCAACTAAGGACATTTAATGATTAGAACTGATGAAATCTTGGACTTGGAAAATAAGAAAAAAAAATCCAAAAAGAGCCATTAATGAAACTGTACCACCCAGACTGGGACTTGAACGAACTGTCTTTTAATTGAGATCACACACCTGGTCTCAGGACTTAATGAAGCTCAGGTTCTTTATGTTTTGTTATAGAAAGAATTCAGTGAGAGACAAAGTGATAGGTAAGAAGTAGATTTACTTAGAGATACACACGCCAGAGGCCAAATGTGGTCCATCTCAAAAAGCAAGAATGGCCCATAGAGAAACACATTCCATGAACAGAGCATGGGCCATCTCAGAAGGCAAGAAGCCCCAAAACATGGTGGTTAGTTTTTATGGGCTGGGTAACTTCATGGGCTAACAAGTGGGAAGATTATTCCAGCTATTTTGCAGAAGGGGTGAGGATTTCCAGGAATTGGACCACCGCCCACTTTTTGGCCTTTGATGGTCAGCCTCAGAACTGTCAGCTTCCTGTGGGTGTGTCGTGTAGGTAACGCATTACAGTGAGTACATATTGAGATAACGCATTACAGTGAGTACATATTGAGACTCAAGGTCCACTGGAGGTTGAGTCTTCCCGCATCCTGGACCTAATTGGTTCTAACCAGTTTATGTCGTATCCTCAATGGCTGTCATTCTTTTAGAGGTTGTGCCCTGCCCCCTTCCCTCCCATTTCATTAGGAATTTGGATTTGCTTTACAAATTAACAAAATTTATTAGGAGTTTAGGGTATTTACCATTGCCGGTTAACCCATGAGTTTGATCTTGTTGCCTAAACCAGTTTTCACTCCTTGTTCTGTGCTGGTCTCAGCCTATCAGTAACCAATGCTGTGACTCTTATGAGTGCAAGATGCCCTTCGGGAATAACCATCAGGAAACGCTGAAAATATATATATAGGTTTATTACTTACAAGACCTGGGGACTGTAGACTTAGAAAAACTGCACAATGTAAAAGCTGTGAGGTGAGTTTACTCAGTGTCTTACTGAGAACTCTAGCCCTGGAGATAGCCTCTCAGGTAGCTCTGAGAAAAGATTATGAGGAGATAAGGGAAGAAGAGACCAGTACAGAGGTAATATTGGTGATGGGGGCACATGCAACTAAGCACACATCTTACTAGGAGGATGCTGCTAGTGTTGCAACACAAATAGAAGTGAGTTTCTCCATTGATATGGAGGGAATGAACTAGCAGTGGGGGAAATTGTTGCCATGCAAATAGAAGTGATTGTTCCTTTCCCTCTTGAGAGCAAGGAAAACAAATAGAACTTCAAACAGGCTAGAGAAGAAAGACAAGCTGGCCTGAAAGAGTTAAAAGTCTTGGTTATTCTTTAGCTGTTACTACCAACAAGCACTTGTAGCTACACTTGTCCTTCACAAAGCTGATTATTCTCTGACTCCATAGGAATTACACCTTGTACCTGGCATTTCCTCCCCCACCCCCCTACACTCCTTTGTAGCACTCTTCATTTCAGAAAGAAGGTCATGAGCCGATAACTTCAGGGACACCAGACCTGGTTGCTATGCTGCCTGATGCCAGCTAGGGCGTGAATTTGCAGAAGAAAAGAATGCAAGATCCTCACCATCTGCACTCTTATCATTTACCTGGACTGCAAGCCCCACATATAAAATCTTCCCCCACTTCCAAGGAGCGGCGGGCACAGTTCTGGAGGTGCTAACCTGCTGTGTCTTCCCTTCTGCCTGGCAGAAAAATAAAGCCATCTCCCTCTTCCTCCAAAATCTCTGTCTCTGTATTTCTATTTGGCCTCAGTGCACAGAGTAGCCGTTATTACCGCATCACAAGCCACAAGAAACATATCTTAGTTAATGGTTTTAGTGCTTTTCTAAGTATGGGAAGATGTAAGAATCCAAGTTCATAAAAATTTCTGCTGAAAATATCTATCTGAAGGTCCGTTCTGCCAGTTTTCTCAGAGCACAGAGTGCTCATTCCTCATCTCAACTCTGAAATTCTTTCAGGGTGAGTTACAAGTCAGTGACTACAGTGGCTAAAGACTCAATCCTTGTAGAACCAGGGACATTCTTTAGTTGTCAGGCCATACAGCAAGGTCTCTGGTAGAGAGAGAAAAAGAGTGCAGAGCCTGGGATTCTGTTTTTGTTGGAGTTGAGGGCTGAAGTCTAGGGTTTCATGGGTTCACCCTTTATTGTTGAATTTAAAACATATGACCAGGAATTTAAAGGTTGGGAAAAGAAAAAAAAAAAATAGCTCAAATGGTCAGTTATTGAAATCAACCAAGATCTGAAACAAAGGAGCTTAAGTGCAGTGGAGGTAGCTGGCTCTTTATCTAGTTGTATGGCTGGCATGTAGAGATAGGCATCATTAAGTAGAAGCCTCTATGAAATGGATATCTAGGCAATCAAAGCTTAAATCATGCACTTGCATTACAAAAGAAAAAAACAAAACCACAAAACCCAAAAAACAACTGTTAGAGCTTACACTACAGTTCTCCCAACTTCCATCTGTTTAAACATACTTAGCACACTTTCCATCCATCAAAAATAATCTTAGAAAACATGTCACTCATTTATTCCTTAAGATGAATAAATCACCATACTTATTTGAGCTTCTCTTCCGTGTAGAATTATTACTCCAAATGTTTCCCGCAATTTATAAGAAGTAGTATGGCCTTAAAAATTCCACTAAAAGTGGAATTACCATATGACCCAGCAATCCCACTACTGGGAATATGCCCAGAGAAAACCATAATTCAAAAAGACACGTGCACCCCAGTTTTCACTGCAGCACTATTTACAATAGCCAGGCCATGGAAGCAACCTAAATGTCCACAAACAGATGAATGGATAAATAAGATGTGATACATACTTACAATGGAATATTACTCAGCTGTAAAAAGCAACAGAATAGTGACATTTGTAGAGACATGGATGAACTCAGAGACTGTCATACAGAGTGAAGTAAGTCAGAAATAGGAAAACAAATATCATGTATTAACGCATATGTGCAGAATATAGAAAAATGGTCCAGAACAACTGGTTTGCAAGGTAGAAATAGAAATACAGATGTAGAGAACAAACATATGGACACCAAGGGGGAAAGCTGGGGAGGGGGGGTAGAGGTGGGATGAATTGGGAGATTGGGATTGCCATATATACATTACCAATAAGAAAAAAAAATCTAATTGTACACTAAATGTATGCAGTTTATTTTATGTAAATTATATCTCAATAAAAGTTCTTAAAAAATGTATTCTCGAAAAAGCAAAAAAGGAAATAGTGTGTAATCCCAACCTCAGAAGAATTTCAACTACCAGTAAAAGTAGGAGAGAATGGGGTAAGTAAAGAGTGAGAGAATAAAAAGAGACAACAAGGTACAACCTAAAGACTCTGGAATGGATAGGCATGTTTCCCTTGGAATTGAGGCAGGAGATAGATGGGTCCCAGGCTGAACAGCTGGAGTTTGTCCCCTGTGGACAGATACTGCAAGATGAAAAGGAGGAGGAGCTAAACCCTGCCCAGATAAGAGACTACATATTTCTCATGATTCCTTTAGAAGTCAAGGAGACCTTCCCAACTATAAATGTACAGAAAGGCTCCTTGAAGGTCAAAAAGGGAGTGGTCTCAAGCTAACCATAGGCCTCTTTTCGAGAATTCATCTTGGCTAAGAGATGTGCACACACCGGGGAGGACCCTGAGTCAAACCAAATACAGGCTCAGAACCAGGCAAAGTAAGATGATTGACCAAAGGAAACCTGGAAGAAATGCCCCACATAAACTACCACGAGAGCACGACTCTCTCTCTGAAGCCTCCCATGTGAGTCCATCCACACACACTCTTTTTCCTCCTAATAAGCACTTTACTTGTTTCTGTACTTTACATCTCTTTGTGGAAATTCATTTCCACCAACCTGGAGGGCAAGGGGCCTTGTCCCTGGCCGCTGGTCCAGTGGTTAGGATTCAGTGCTCTCACTGCCCTGGCCTGACTTCAGTCTCTGGCCAGAAACTGAAATCCTGCTTCAAGTCTCTTCAGGCCAAGGCCAGCTGAGATCAGAATTAAATCTAAGTCTAGGTCTTCTCTTAAATATTTTGTCTTTTATCCCATCCCCCCTCAGTGGTATAAAACTGTAAGTTAAAATTATAGAGGTGCAGTTTTATTAGCCATTTCAAAGCCATCTCAAATCAGAATATCCAGAACACCTCTCCTTTAAAGTTTTCAGTATTTTCATCCTGTGATACCAGTTAAAGCAATCACTGAAATATTAAATAATACAATAAGGACAGTCAGCTCTGATAGTTTTGACATTCATCACAAATCTGTTACCATGAACTGCCTCAGATTTGGAACAAATAGCTCATTCCCATCTGGCTCTGTTTTCCTCCACTGCAGAAAGAATACAATTAACCTCATTCTTATTGTTTTACCTGTAATGATAAAAGCACTCTACATATTATGATTCCAAAACATGTGTTTAATTACTTAATTAGAGGATGGAAAAACCACAGTGGTTAGTTAACAGCAAGGCAAAGAGAGAAAAAGTCAGGAAAGACAGGGTGTTTAGTGAAATATCCCCACATTTGCATGAGATTGTTCAGTGTGATCATTTAATGCCAAGCAATTAGTTTACTTACATGAGAGGGAACCAAAAATTTAATTCTAGTTCAAACAGTAGAGAAAAAGCATTCCTGGAATTTTAAAGCATAGGTTAATAATGCATGGCTTATCTGAAATATCAAGGGAGGTATCTGGCACTCTAACCTTTTAGGAAGATAGTATCAAAGGTAAATAAATATAAGCTTTGAAAAGGAAGTAACAATCCAACACAGAAATACACAGTAGTTTACAATTTAATGAATAATTAATTTACAGAAACACTTTTGTGTCATTTGTAAATGGAAACATTTGTCACTCTGAGCAAGCCTGGGGCAACAAATAATCATATTACTAGAGCTTGAAGGGATATACAGGTATTAAGTTCCACCTAGAAGTACTCAATCAAGTCTGAATTTTAGCAAGATGATTTGTATACATATTAATATACAAGGTGTGTGTGGACTTATCCTCTCTTCACACATTTTTCTTTGCATTAAGATGTAGTAAATATTGCAAAATGGTTAAGTTATTAACATTCCTGCACTATGACGTGGCGCATATCAAATAGCATGGCATTCATGACTTTTCTTCCCAATGGGGATCTATCCTCACCGTCAAAACAAAACATATTCTTTTTTCTCACTATGGAAGAGAAGCAAATGCCATTGCATAAAATCACTAGGTTGAATGTTTATAAACTGGACGTTTCAGAGTAGATGAAAAAGATGTTTCAGAAGAAGAGAAAGAAATGTTCATTAAAAGTAATTCATTTAACAGTTTCTTTCTCAGAATATTTCTTGCGTTTATCATGATTTTGGATTTAATTTTTTCCGGTTCTTATGGATCTTTTAGTAACTCTTTCAGCATAGGTTTGAGCAACAGGTTTTCAGGCTTTGTTTTCCAAGGAATCATCCCCATTCTTGAATGATGGTTTAGCTGGGTATATTTTCACCAGCAGTTTAGAGATATTTCTCATTGTCTCTGGAGTACATTGGAGCTGTTGAAATAGTAACATATTCATTGTGCCTTTGTAGGGAAATATGTCTTTCCTCTTTTTTTAAAGATTTTCTTTTTTTTTTGACTTTTTGACTTTTTTTTATACAATATATTTGGTTTCATATTTAGGTCTTTAATCCTGAAAAATTCTATTATTTTATCAAATATTGCTTTTAATATGTAGCAATAGGAAATATCACCTTTTTTTCTTCTAGGATTTATTTTATTTATTTATTTATTTTGGCTGCATTGGGTCTTCATTGCTATGCATGGTCTTTCTCTAGTTGTGGAGAGTGGGGGCTACTCTTCATTGCAGTGGGTGGGCTTCTCATTGCAGTGGTTTATCTTGTTGGGGAGCATGGGCTCTAAGCGCATGGGCTTCAGTGGTTGTGGCACATGGGCTCAGTAGTTGTGGTGCACGGGCTTAGCTCCACAGTACGTGGGATATTCCCGGGCCAGGGATGGAACCCGTGTCCCCTGCATTGGCAGGCAGATTCTTAACCACTGTGCCACCAGGGAAGTCCCTAGGATTTATTTTAGACTCAAGTTGAAAATAGTATGCTATCTTCCATATCTTTTAACTTATTTCTGATGGTTTGCATCTCTTTAATTCTTAGAATTGCATTTTGGGCTAATTTCTTCATATTTACCTTAAAGGTTACTAATCTTCCTTCTAACTGTATGAGTTGTTGAACACTATTTTTTAATAGTATTTTCTTTGTACTCACTGTGATGCATTAGTTCAATTATTTCAGGTTACTGCATTGTGTCTGTTTTTGACATACTAATTATGCTCTGTGATATGGCTCTCGACTCATTCATGATGAACCATTTCTTTACGTTTTCTTCATATTTTTATTAGTTTTAAATGTGAGCTTATATTCAGTGAGAATTAAATCCCTCACACTTCTGGGAAAATCATGTCTTTGTGTTGTGTACATGTCTTTCACAGCATTTAAAAATTTTTTCATCTGTCAAATTATCCATTGCTATACTTGGAATGGAAAAAATTTTATGTTACTCTTAAAATTTTATAATTCCTGTAATGTATATATAAGGTAATTTTTTTTATTAACAGGCTTGTATTTTTTATATAAATTTATTTATTTATTTATTTATTTATTTATTTATATATTGGCTGTGTTGAGTCTTCCTTGCTGCACGGGCTTTCTCTAGTTGGGTGGGGGGGCTACTTTTTGTTGTGGTGTGCAGGCTTCTTATTGTGATGGTTTCTCTTGTTGTGGAGCATGGGCTCTAGGTGCAAGGGGTTCAGTAGTTGTGACACGTGGTCTCAATAGTTGTGGTTTGCAGGCTCTAGAGCGCAGGCTCAGTAGTTGTGGCACATGGGCTTAGTTGCTCTACGGCATGTGAGGTCTTCTCTGGCCAGGGCTCAAACCCATATCCCCTGCATTGGCAAGCAGATTCTTAACCACTGAGCCACCAGGGAAGCTCTATGTAAGGTAAATTTGAACTTGAAGATTTTTGTACAGTTTCCTTGATCATGAAGAAAAAAAGTACTCTTCCTTGTGTAAACTCGAGGTGAATGAAATATTTCTTTTAGTTTTCATATCAGCCAGGGTCCTGGCAGAGAATATATGGTACCTTGATATTGGAATAGTTAAGAAGAGTTAATGAAGTATTGTTAAAAGATGTAGACAGGCTGTAGAAAAATCAAAAGAATGTAATACCTCAGAGATAGTAATAGAAAGGCTCAGTAAGGATGCTAAGTTTGAAGAAGTGAGAAGACAGAGTAATTCATTAGAAACTTCAGGCTGATTAAATTAAAATGGCTTTAAACATGAAAAGATGCTCAAACTCACTCATAATAAAATAAATACAAATTGAACTAAAAATAGAAAACTATCTTAGGTGAGGGAAACACTTGAAAGTGGCAAAACTGAAAATAAGAATCTAGGCAAATAAATATCCACATCTCCCCTCTGTTCCTTCATTTTCTTTCTTGTAGTCCCCACTGGTGAACCCCAACCGAAACCCAGAAGGCAAGCAAGCCACTTGATAGGGTTCTCACAAGTCAGGGCTCTGGAGCAGATAGGGTAAAGAAGAATGTGAGATGGCTCTCTGGGGGCAGTGGAAGATGTCCGGTGCAGCTTCCTTGTTGCTTTTTTGGAGAGTTACTTTCACTAGGGGTGTATAACACTTTAAAGTACCATGATTTTCTTGTCACTTCTAACCATGCTATTAAACATTCCCTCTCTAATCATTGTGTGGACACTGACATCTGAGCCTGCCCTTGGATGTGGCTGCATAATTAAACATTTAAATATGACCCCCTCCATACAGACATTCACAGAAACATAACTAATCACATAGAGTCCCCATACTTACTTCTCTTCTTTTCTAGCATTTAGAAATTTCATTTTCTTTTTTACTTGATCGGCAATATATAAAAATTATATTTTTATCCAATACTTTTAGGGAGATTTGCATTTTAGTTCAGATTGCCTGTCTCTGGTATTTGAAGCCCAGAAAAACCTGGTCCATGGGCTTGTATCCTAACTGTTTTGCATCCTAAAAGCTACAAATAATTAACAGCAATGCTGTTTGCATTTGCGTGTATTGGTGCGTGTTTTTATTGGGGTTCCTTGGGGAAGGGCAATGAGGAGAGATGATGCCCCCTGCTGCTCTTCAGCTTTGACTTCATCTGTGATTTGCGTAAGAGAGTGATTCTTCTGTTTTTAAATTTTTACTTTATTTTGGACTATAGTTGATTAACAAGGATGTGTTAGTTTCAGATGTATAGCAAAGTCATTCAGTTAAACATATACATATATTTATTCTTTTTCAGATTATTTCCCTTATATATTATTACAAATATTGAGTATAGTTCCCTGTGCTATACAGTAGGTCCTTGTTGGTTATCTATTTTATATATAGTAGCGTGTATGTTCATCCCAAACTCCTAATTTATCCCTCCCCTCACTTTTCCCCTTTGGTAACCTTGTTTTCTAGCCTGTAAGCCTGTTTCTGTTTTGTAAGAAAGTGTTTCTATTAAAAGGCATTGGGAATTTCCTCTCCATCGTGCTCCCTTCTTCCTCAAACCTGAAAAGGAATGGAGCTATCAATGTAGGCATGATCATTTAATTAGCCCTACAGTGGGGCAAGTTACTTAAGATGTTTTCTCATGAGAACTACGAAACAAGACACATAAAGAAAAGAGAGCTAGTTCATAGTAAAGACAAGAAATGTTATTGTGTGTGCATTGACAAGTATGCCCCTTTGATAATATTTAGTCAACCCATGTCATTGACCCTGAGTCATTGTGTCCTTTTCCTTGCCCTTAGTGATAACCAGCTTTGTGTAGTTGCATCACATGCATACTGAAGAGCTTTTCCCAGCTGTCACTCTTTGAGAGGATTGCAGATAAGTGAGGATTTTCAGTCCTACCATGGCTGATACCCCACGCCCCAGACCGTGAATTGTCACAGACTAAAAGTTCAGGTGGGCCACAAAGAATTAAATGTGGGGTATGATTGAGACAATTAGACTAAAGGAAGATTTTTTCCTAAACCCTTCATACAGTGTATAAAGTTTCTAAGATCCCCGCACAATGTCGATATTTAGATGAATATAAATTGACAAATTAGTTACCAAAGGAAGACATAAAACTAAGTGTGATTTTCACTTAGGGGTCCCTTGAACTTTTAGAGAAACATCACCTAGGTAACAAGAATCCTATGGATTTTCACATTGATGCTGGAATATCAAAGAATTTGCAAATTGGCGGGGGGAGGAGGTGCAAATAGAATTGCCAATTTTGTACAAAAAAAGTTACTACTTTTCTAAGCAGAAACCTTAACTCTTTTTCTGTTATTAACTAATGATATTCTGTTATTGAGGAACTACAGGAAACAAGGTCCTTAATTATTCAGCAGCCCTAGGGGCTACCTCCAATGCTAAGATAAAAATAAACTTCTATCAGCTGCTAGACAGAATCCAGCAGCAAGGAGGAACAAATCATACCTTTATTTCATTTGTGTGTTGCAAAATGTGCCTGGGAAATGATCTAAAGAAAGACTATTATAATCAAAACCTTGCTGCAGGGTGACTTTCCATAAAGTGACAAATTAACTTTAATGTATCACATGCCATTGTACTAAGTTTTAAAAGTGAGAGTGCCACTGAGGACTTGATTTTTATTCAGTCAGTCTGAAGGGGATTTCTTAGCACAGGTTCTAAATGAGAATCAATGTAGGCTACATATATGCAGATCCAACCTGCAGAATCCCAAGGAATAAAACATTTCCAATTATCGCTTGCTGCTGTCCTTCATCATAAGGAAGTCAATTTGTCAAATTATTCAAGGCAGAAAATGGTAACTCCATTATAAAACCTCTGCAATAAGGATAGACTTCGTAGTCATTTGATTGCCTTGAATTGGGTTTCTTCTCAAGTCGTGATATACAGAGCTAGTCAACAGGGACCTCAAGTCAGAGAATATGAGTTCTAGTTTTCTGTTACTCATTAGGCAGCAACATGGCTTTGGGTTGGTGTTGTCAAAGAGAAATAAAAATGAGAGCCACAAGGCAAGCCATATATGCAATTTTAATTTTTCTAATCAACATATTTTAAAAGTAAATAGTAATAGGTGAATTTAATTTTTTAAGCTCTTTTATGGAAAATAATTGCTTTACACTCTTGTAGCAGATTTGAGGTACACCAAAGTGAATCAGCTGTATTTATACACATATCCCCATATTCCCTCCCTCCCACCATTCCCTCCCACTCTCGCTGTCCTGGCCCTCTAAGGCATCACTCATCATCGAGTTGATCTGCCTTTGTTATACAGCAACTTCCCACTAGCTATCTATTTTACAGTTAGTAGTATATCTATGTCTATGCTACTCTCTTACTTCCTCCCAGCTTCCCCTTTGCCCCCCGCCCCCCAACCCCATGGCCTCCAGTCCATTCTCTGCATCTGCATCCTTATTCCTGCCCTGTCACTGGGTTCATCAGTACCTTTATTTTATTTTATTTTTTAGATTCCATATATATGAGTTAGCATACAGTATTTGTTTTTCTCTTTCTGGCTTACTTCACTCTGTATGACAGACTCTAGGTCTATCCACCTCATTACATATAGCTCCATTTCATTCCTTTTTATAGCTAATATTCCATTGTATATATATATATATATATATATATATATATATATATATATATGACATCTTCTTTATCCATTCATCTGTTGATGGGCATTTAGATTGCTTCCATGTCCTGGCTATTGTAAACAGTGCTGCAATAAATATTGTGGTACATGTTTCTTTTTGGATTATGGTTTTCTCTGGGTATATACCCAGGAGTGGGATTACTGGATGATATGTTAGTTCTATTTTTAGTTTTTTAAGGAACCTCCAAACTGTTTTCCATAGTGGCTGTACTAACTTACATTCCCATCAACAGTGCAGGAGAGTTACATTTTCTCCACACCCTCTTCAACTTTTATTGTCTCTAGATTTTTTGATGATGGCCATTCTGACCGGTGTGAGGTGATTCCTCATTGTGGCTTTGACTTGCATTTCTCTAATGATTAGTGATGTTGAATATCTTTTCATGTCTTTCTTGGCCATCTGTATGTCTTCTTTGGAGAAATGTCTATTTAGGTCTTCCGCCCATTTGTGGATTAGGTTCTTTGCTTTTTTGGTATTAAGCTGCATGAGCTGCTTGTATATTTTGGAGATTGATCCTTTGTCCATTGCTTCATTGGCAAGTATTTTATCCCAATCTGAGGGTTGTCTTCTTGTCTTGTTTATGGTTTCTTTCACTGTGCAAAAGATTTTAAGTTTCATTAGGTCCCACTTGTTCCTTCTTGATTTTATTTCCATGATTCTAGGAGGTGGGTCAAAAAGGATCTTGCTTTGATGTATGTCATAGAGTGTTCTACCTATGTTTTCCTCTAGAAGTTTTATAGTGTCTGGCCTTACATGTAGGTCTTTAATCCATTTGGAGTTTATTTTTGTATATGGTGTTAGGAAGTATTATAATTTCATTCTTTTACATGTAGCTGTCCAATTTTCCCAGCACCACTTATTGAAGAGGCTGTCTTTTTTCCATTGTATATTCTTGCCTCCTTTGTCAAAGATAAGGTGCCCATATGTTCTTGGGTTTACTGCTGAGTTCTCTATTCTGTTCCATTGATCTTCCTTTCTATTTTTGTGCCAGTACCATACTGTCTTGATCACTCTGGCCTTATACTATAGTTTGAAGTCAGGAAGCCTGATTCCACCAACTCCGTCTTTCCTTCTCAAGATTGCTTTGGGTATTCGGGGTCTTTTGTGTTTCCGTACAAATTGCAAGATTTCTTGTTCTAGTTCTGTGAAAAACACCATTGGTCATTTGATAGGGATTGCATTGAATCTGTAAATTGCTTTGGGTAGTAGAGTCATTTTCACAACATTGATTCTTCCAATCCAAGAACATGGTTTGTCTCTCCATCTGTTTGTATTTTCTTTGATTTCTTTCATCAGTGTCTTAATAGTTTTCTGCATACAGGTCTTTTAGCTCCATAGGCAGGTTTATTCCTAGGTACTTTATTCTTTTTGTTGCAATGGTAAATGTGAGAGTTTCCTTAATTTCTCATTCTGCTTTTGCATTGTTAGTGTATAGGAATGTAAGAGATTTATGCAGATTAATTGTGTATCCTGCTACTTTACTAAATTCATTGATTAGTGCTAGCAGCTTTCTGGTAGAGTCTTTAGGGTATTCTATGTATAATATCATGTCATCTGCAAAGAGTGACAATTTTACTTCTTTTCCAATTTGGATTCCTTTTATTTCATTTTCTTCTTTGACTGCTGTGGCTAAAACTTCCAAAACTATGTTGAATAATAATGGTGAGAGTGGGCACCCTTGTCTTCTTCCTGTTCTTAGAGGGAATGCTTTCAGTTTTTCACCATATAGAATGATGTTGGCTTTTGGTTTGTCATAGATGGCTTTTATTATGTTGAGGAATTTTCCTTCTATGCCCATTTTCTGGAGAGCTTTTATCATAAATAGATGCTGAATTTTGTCAAAAGCTTTTTCCACATCTATTGAGATGAACATATGGTTTTTATCCTTCAATTTGTTGATATGATGTATCACATGGATTGATTTGCGTATATAGACGAATCCTTGCATCCCAGGGATAAACTCCACTTGATTATGGTGTATGATCTTTTTAATGTGCTGTTGGATTCTGTTAGCTAGTATTCTGTTTAGGATTGTTGCATCTATATTCATTAGTGATATTGGCCTGTATTTTCTTTTTTTGTGACATCTTTGCCTGGTTTTGGTATCAGGGTGATGGTGGCATTATAGAATGAGTTTGGGAGTGTTCCTCCTTCTGCTATATTTTGGAAGAGTTTGAGAAGGATAGGTGTTGGCTCTTCTCGAAATGTTTGATAGAATTTTACCTGTGAAGCCATCTGACCCTGAGCTTTTGTTTGTTGGGAGATTTTTAATCACAGTCTCAGTTTCAGGGCTTGTGATTGATCTGTTCATAGTTCCTATTTCTTCCTGGTTCAGTCTTGGAAAATTGTATTTTTCTAAGACTTTAACCATTTCTTCCAAGTTATCCAATTAATTGGCATATAGTTGCTTGTAGTAGTCTCTCATGATCTTTTGCATTTCTGCAGTGTCTGTTATTACTTCTCCTTTTTTTAATTTCTAATTCTGTTGATTTGTGTCTTCTCGCTTTTTTTCCTGATGAGTCTGGCTAATGGTTTATCAATTTTATCTTCTCAAAGAACCAGCTTTCAGTTTCATTGATCTTTGCTATTGTTTCCTTCCTTTCCTTTTCATTTATTTCTAATCTGATCTGATGTTTAAGATTTATTTTCTTCTGATCACTTTGGGGTTTCTTTGTTCTTCTTTCTCTAATTGTTTTAGGTATAATGTTAGATTGTTTATTTGACATTTTTCTTGTTTCTTGAGGTAGGACTGTATTGCTGTAAACTTCCCTCTTAGAACTGCTTTTGCTGTGTCCCACAGGTTTTGGGTTGTTTTGTTTTCATTGTCATTAGTTTCTAGATATTTTTTGATTTCCTCTTTGATTTCTTTAGTGATTTCTAGGTTGTTTAATAGTGAATTGTTTAGTCACCATGTGGTTGTATTTTTTACAGTTTTTTTCCTGTAAATGATATCTATTTTCATGGCTTTGTGGTCAGAACAGATGCTTGATATGATTTCAACTTTTTTGAATTTACCGAGGCTTGATTTTTGACCCAAAATGTGATCTATCCTGGAAAATGTTCCATGTGCACTTGAGAAGAAAGTGTATTCTGTCATTTTTGGATGGAGTGTCCTATAAATATCAATTAAGTTGAGATGGTCTAATATGTCATTTAAAGCTTTTGTGTCCTTATTTATTTTCTGTTTGGATGATCTGTCCATTGGTGTAAGTGGGGTGTTCAAGTCTCCTACTATTATTGTATTCCTGTCAATTTCCCCTTTTATGGCTGTTAGTATTTGCCTGATGTATTGAGGTGCTCCTATGTTGGCTGCATAGATATTTACAATTCTTATATGTTCTTCTTGGATTGATCCCTTGATCATTATGTAGTGTCCTTCCTTGTCTCTTGTAATAGTCTTTACTTTCAAGTCTAATTTGTCTGATATGAGTATTGCTACTCTAGTTTTCTTCTGACTTCCATTTGCATGGAATATCTTTTCCATCCCTTACTTTCAGTCTATATGCGTCCCTTTGTCCAATATGGGTTTCTTTCAGCAGCATAGAGAAGGGTCTTGTTTTTGTATCCATTCAGCCAGTCTGTGTCTTTTGGTTGGAGAATTTAATCCATTTACATTGAAGGTGATTATTGACATGTGTATTCCTATTACCATTTTGTTATTGTTTTGGGTTTGTTTTTGTAGGTCTTTTCCTTCTCTTGTGTTTTCTACTTAGAAAAGTTCCTTTAGCAATTGTTGTAAGTCTGGTTTGGTGGTGCTGAATTCTCTTAACTTTTTCTTGTCTGTAAAGCTTTTGATTTCTCTGTCAAATCTGAATGAGATTCTTGCTGGGTAGAGTATTCTTGGCTGTAGGTTTCTCTCTTTCAGGACTTTCAGTATATCCTGCCACTCCCCTCTGGCCTGCAGAGTTTCTGTAGAAAGGTCAGCTGTTATCCTTATGGGTTGTCCGTTATATGTTATTTGTTGCTTTTCTCTTGCTGCTTTTAATATTTTTTCTTTGTGTTTAATTTTCATTAGTTTGATTAATATGTGCCTTGATGTATTTCTTCTTGGGTTTATTCTGTATGGGACTCTCTGCACTTCTTGGACTTTAACTATTTCCTTTCCCATGTTGGGGAAGTTTTCAACTATAACCTCTTGAAATATTTTCTCAGACCCTTTCTTTTTTCTTTTTCTTCTGGGATGCCTATGATTCAAATGTTGGTGCACTTAATGTTGTCACCAAGGTCTCTGAGACTGTCTTCCATTCTTTTTATTCTTTTCTATTTTTCCTGCTCTGTGGCAGTTATTCCCCCTTTCTATCTTCCAACTCATTCCTTCTTCTGCCTCAGTTATTCTGCTGTTTATAGTATCTAGAGTATTTTTAATTTCAGTTATTTTGTTGTCCATTACTGTTTGTTTGCTCTTTAGTTCTTCTGAGTCCTTATTAACTGTTTCTTGTATTTTTTTAATCAAGATTTTGCATCATCTTTACTGTCATTACTCTGAATTCTTTTTCAGGCATTTTTCCTATTTCCTCTTCATTTGTTTGGTCTTGTGGGTTTTTTTCATGCTCCTCTGCCTGCATGATGTTTCTTTGCTTTCTCATTTTGTCTAATGTATAGGATTTGCTATCTCCTTTCCCTATGCTGCCTGATAGTAATTCCTCTTGTTTCTGCCTTCTTCCTCCTGTGATGGGGTTTGTCCAGTGTCTTGAGTAGGCTCCCTGGTGGGGGGGTGTCTGGTGTCTGCTTTTCAGTGTGTGACTCTGTGTCTTTTCTCTTTGATGAACAGGGCCATGTCAGGAGCTGTGTTTTAGGGTATTTGTGAGGTTAATATGGCTTTAGGTATTCTGTGTGCTGATGGATGGGTTTGTGTTCCTGTCTTGTTTCTAGTTTGGTGTGAGGTGTCCAGCATTGGCAGTTGCAGACAGTTGGATGAAGCTGAGTCTTAAACTCTGATACAGGGCTCTGTAAGAGTTTTCGGCAGTTAATCTTCCATGTGTCTAAAGACCCCCTAGTAGTCTAGCATCCTGGATTCAGTGTTCCCTCCCCAGAGCCTCCTACTTGACTTCTAATGGAATAGTCCAGGCTTCAGAGGTTGCTTGTCCTGGCAATAAAGGGGTTTAAAGAAGACTGTCCAAGCCCCAGACTAATGGCAGAGTGTTGAGTCAAACAAATACTAAGTCAAGGAAACATATAGATGTATAAGACACACAAATACTGAATCCAATAGAACATAAGTCACTAGAATGACCTGACAGAAGTACACCAGTATGCCATCAGACAATCAAAGAGAAAACCAACAGAAATTTAAAACCAAAAAAACAAACAAACAAACAAACAAAAAAAAAACCCACACACAAACACACATCCAGGGAGATATTGAAAGCTAGGATCAAATATAATAAAGAGCAAGAGTATCACCAGACAGACTAAAGATTCTCAGAATGAAATCAGGCAATCATACTTAGAACTAAGATGAAGACAAAACCTAATAATAAAAATCAAAGCAGTGTGTCATCTGGAGAATAAAGCAAGGAAACATAGCAGACCAATAATATTGCTTATAAGTATATTAAGATAAAATAAACTAAGAAGGATAGAAGACAGGGCAACAGAAGAGGGTAGTGTGACTGGAAATATTTAAAGAAAAAGAAAGAAATAGAAACATATAAAAGATAGAGATGAAAAGAAGGTAGGAGAGATACAGGCAGCACTACAAAAAACTTAGCTAGCAATAGAAATATATAAAAAGGCTAAAATAAAAATAGAATAAAAAATATGTTATAAAACTTTTAGATCCCTTAGGACTAAGATCATAATTAATAAAATAAAAAAAAATAAAAAAACTAGAACTGACCCCAGAATGGGCCAGATCAATAGAATTCATAATAATATTTCTGTTTCCTTGGGATCTCAGCTGTAAACATCCTTCTACCTACCTTGGGCTTTTTTTATTACTCTGCAACCAGCAGAGCTTCCTTTATTTTTCATCTGTAAGTGCCAGTGTGTGAGGAGAGAGAGGGTACAATAGTGGCTCTTTCCCCTGAGAGTGAGTGAGCAGTGGTGCCCTGCCTGGGTCATAGTGGCTTGGGTGGTTTAGGCCAAGAGAGTGACTCCAACTGCGGCTCCTCCCCCTTGCTACAACTCTGCTGGGGCACCCTGCCTGGGTCATGGTGGCTCAGTCGGCCATGGCAGTGCCTGTTGCAGAGGAACGCAGGTGGCTCAGGTATAAACAGAATGTCTCCAGAGCTGGGCCACTCTGCAGGCTTTTGGCTGTTGGCTGCAGACACTCTAGGCCAGCCCCACCCGGGGGCCTTTGTAATCCCTGAGTGCTTTAGCCAGGCCCAGAGCGGTCCTTCTTTTGTCTACCACAGGTGCCGAGAGAGGCTACACCTGCGGCTCCTCCTCACTGCTTATGAGTCAGCAGTATCGAGCCTCCAACATGGCCGCCCAGCTTTCCATGGTAGGCTTTCTCCACTGTGGATTTCTTCCCTCCTATCCTCTCAGTCCATCTCCCCATTGCCAACAATGTTTCTCACCCTGAACCAGTTCTCCAGTTCCCATGTTCCAGGTCCCAGACCCCCTGTTCAGCTGTGAACACGTGTCTCAGTTCGGACACGCTGAGCCATGGTGCAGACCCTCTGTGTGTTTCTCACTCTTTCCCATCTGCCACAGCTCAGCTGCTTCACCCTCTTTGAACAGTCCCAAATGCCTCCTTTCTGACCCAGGGAAATTCCCTGTTGGAAAAAGGGTTTCCCCATCAGATAAGGGACATTTGCCTGAATTTGACAATCTCCCTTCTGTTTTAGATCCCCTTGCCTCAGGATGTGGGACCCATCCCTTTCCTTTCTTCTCCTCCTCTTTCTCCGTTTTTTTTTTTTTTTTTTATTCCCTCTGTCCTACCCAGTTATGTCAGGATCTTTGCAGTCCTTTCTGGTGTCCAAGGTCGTTTGCTGGTGTTCAGCTGGTTCTCTGTGGGAATTATTGCATCTTTTTTGTGTATTCCTGATGCACCTATGGAGAGGGATGCATTCCACATCCTTCTACTTTGCTACCATCTTTCTTCCCTGCGAATTTAATTTTAACAATTTATTTTATTTAACTCATATATAAGATATTTTCATTTTAATGTGTAACCAATGTAAAATTATTAGTGAGGTATTTTACATTTTTAAAATAATTTTTTGAAATTCAGTGTGTAATTTACCCTTACCAGTACATCTTGATTCAGACTAGCCACATTTCAAGTGCTTTATGGTCACCTGTACCTACTAGCTACTGTATTAGATAGCCCAGTTTTGGACAAATCTCCAATTCTCCAGTTATCATGTCTTATTTATAAATGATGCAGAAAAACTTAACAGTGCAGAAATTTTCTAGAGATGAATGGTTGAATAATCAGAACGACAGTAACATACAACTTGGGGATAGAGTTATTAATATTTGAATGAGAAAGTTTATTCACAGAATAATCCTGAGATTATAATATGGGAGTGAAATATGAAATATTTGGATTGGCAATTGACATTGATATTTATTAAGAAGAAAATGAAAACTGAAACTCTTTCAGCAGAAAGTGTACAAAGTGAATCATTTTGTGGAACACAATGGAAGGCAGTAGGGACGTTTAACATTTAGAAAATAAAATATGAAAAACAACACCTATCTTCAAATAATGATTGGAAAGATTGTTGACAAGTAAAGCTCTTTCTAGATTATCTGAAGAAACAAATTTAAAATAAAAACATAGCCATTTAGTTGTACATTAAGTGATTCAACCTTCATTCTATATTGAGCACATACTATATGATCTCAATATGCTGACTGCTAAGATGCAAAAGTATGAATAATAAAAAAGTAGACAGATTTGAAAAATGGAATAGCTAAAGTAGGTAATTTTTCTTTCTTCTCTACATCTATGTCTCTATTTCTGCTTTGCAAATAATTTCATGTGTATGATTTTCTAGATTCCACATACAAGTGATATTATACAATGTTTGTTTTTCTCTTTCTGACTTCACTCAGTATGACTGTCTCTAGGTTTATTTTCTTCTCTGCAAATGGCACTATTTTGTCCCTTTTTACAGCTGAGTAATATTCCATTGTGTGTATGTACCACATCTTGTTTATCCATTCCTCCACTGATGGACATTTAAGTTGCTTCCATGTCCTGGCTATTGTAAATAGTGCTGCAATGAACACTGGGGTGCATGTATCTTTTTGAATTATGGTTGTCTCTGGTATGTGCCCAGGACCGGGATTCATGGGTCATATGGTAGCTCTATTTTTAGTTTTTTGAGGAAGCTCCATACTGTTCTCCATAGGGGCTGTACCAATTTACATTCCCACCAACAGTGTAGGAGGGTTCCCTTTTCTCTACACCCTCTCCAGCATTTATTGCTTAGAGATTTTTTGATGATGGCCATTCTGCACAGTATGAGGTAATACCTCATTGTAGTTTTGATTTGCATTTCTCTAATAATTAGTGATGTTGAGCATCTTTTCATGTGCTTTTTGGCCATCTGTATGTCTTCTTTAGAGAAATGTCTATTTAGGGGTAAATTTTCTTTGTACAAGTTGCTCCAAAATAGACTGGAGGGTGGCTAGGTAAGTATAAGACTGTAGACTTTTAAGTTTTAAGTATTGTATAAAAATATTATGCAAGAGCATTGTCCCTGCTGGTAACAATGGGTTGGATTGTTTCCAACCAATCATACCAGCTGGTGGGCGGGGCCAGGTCCCAGCCCCAAGACTGGAGGGAGGGTGCCTAAGTTGTGCTGGCTCACTGGCACCAGGGTCCTCATGGTAGAGCAAGCTACGCAGAATGACTCCACCTGCATCTATGTCTCCAAGGGGGAAACCCAGTGACCCTCTGCCTCTCTGGGAGCCTCTAGAATCAGCAACTGGGTCACACCCAGGCTTCTTTCACATGACTGCTTCTGCCCTGGGTCCCAGAGCCTGTGAGATTTTGTGTGCGCCCTTTAAAAATGGAGCCTCTGTTAACTACAACCCTCTGGCTCTCCTGTGTGCAAGCCCTGCTGGTCTTCACAGCCTGGTGTTCTACAGCTTGCAGGACCCGGAGCTGGGGACTTGATGTGGCCCCTGGATTCCTCACTCCTTGGGGAAAACCCTTCAATTGTGGGGATGCTCCTGATTGTGGGGCACCTACCTGGTGTGTGGGTTTTGACATCTCAGCTCCTCCTACTTGTCTCTTGGTGGTTCTTTCTTTATATCTTTAGTTGTGGAAAATCTTTTCCACTAGTCTTCAAGTCTTCCTCATCATTAGTTGCTCTCCAGATGTAATTTTGTGAGGAGGTGAGGTCATGGTCTTCCTACGCTTCCATCTTGTCCACTCCCATTCTTTTAGCACGTTCAATACTTCTCTCCACTCTTCTCTTGCATGCATGATTTCTGTTGGAAGTATGCAATAATTCTTATCCCTGTTCCTTTACTGGTAAGGTTTAACAATCTTTTTTACCTTTCAAAACTTTCTCAATTTCTATTGATTTCTGGTCATTTGAATAAGATTAGCCTACATGTGTGTAGGGTTTTCTAGTCTCTCTCTGTACTTTTGTTGCTTCTTGTTCTCTGAGCTTTCTGGATCTATTGTTGGTATCTGTCACTGATTTTGGAAAATTCTTGAGCATTTTTACTTCACACATTCCTTCTAATCGGTCTGTTTTCCTTCTGATATTCCACATACCCATATGTTATACCTTTTGATATTTGATATTCAATTTATTTTGTTTTCATTTTTTTCTCTTTATGTTTTAGGGTGGGAAATCTCTATTGATTATCTTTACTCACTGATTCCTTCCTCAGCTGTGTCAGGTTTATAACTGGGCCCATAATAAACATTTCTTAAGGTTTCTGTTATGATGTTTTCATTTTTTTTTTAATTTCTAGCCTTTTAAAAATTTTTTCTTGATGTTTCTATATCTCTGCTTAAATTACATTGTCCATCTTTTTTTTTTTTTTAATGTGGACCATTTTTAAAGTCTTTACTGAATCTGTTACAGTATTGCTCCTGTTTTATGTTCTGTGTTTTTGGCCACAACGCATGTGGGATCTTAGCTCCCCTACCAGGGATTGAACCTACATCCCCTGCATTGGAAGAGGAAGTCTTAAACACTGGACCACCAGGGAAGTCCCCATGTCCATCTGTTTTTATACATTGTTTTCCATTAAAGCCCTTAGCATGTTAACTGTAGTTATTTTAAATTCCCTTGCTGATAATTCCATCACATGGTCATATCTTAGTCTGGATCTGACGTTTTTTCTCTATAGACTATATTTATTGCTTTTTTGCAGCCTTAAAATTTTTGTTGTTGTTGAAAGCAAACATCTTTTATAAGGTTCTGCAGATTGACATAGATAAGGTTTTAGTGTGAAGCTTTATGTTAACTGGGTAGAGTTGGGCTGTGTTTCGTATTTTCTGTAGTTATAAGTGTGAGAGGTTTCTGATTTCTCTAATGTCCTTGTTTTTGTCTCTCCTCTTGAATTTGGGCTTTCCTAAGTATTTCTTAGAAAGGGTATGAATCTTAAAGTTTTTTTTTTTTTCTAGCTGCACCCCATTCTTATTTATTATACTAGGTTCCTGTAGGTATAAAGGTGTGGAAGATTATGATTCTGCAATTCTTGAATTAAGTAACAGTCCCTGACCCTATGGACTAGGTTCCTCCCTCCTTAAGTGAAGTAGGAAGACTAGAGAAGGGTGGAGAAGAAAGAATATTCTCCTCCTAGCTGATATAAAAAGCTTGCAAAGTCTTTTCCGCTAGAATAGAGGCTTTTGTTACGGAGAAGGATTCGAATATATTTCACAATGATTATTTTTCCTCTTCCCCTAATAGAGCCTCAAGAGTGTCTTCTTCCAATCTTCATCATGAAAAACATGTTCCTAGAAGTAAAGCCAATGAAAGTTCAGTGATCTCACTTTGCAACCCCCAAGGAGTTTCTTACTCTCATGCTAACACTCTCTGTTTCTAGCAATTCATCAAAATTGCCGTTTAAACGTTGCCACTAAATGATGCCTCCAGTGGCTTCTATTCCAGGTAAGCAGATCTCAGCTATTGTGTCCCTCTGGATGCTCCTGTCTGTTCAGATTTGGGTGATAGTTTTCTTTTGGGGTTGATGGTTTTCCTTGCAACATCAATTCTCTTACGGGCCCAAGAGAAATCATTGATTTCCAGTTCGCCCAGCTTTTTCTTGTTGTAAGCACAAGACTGATGACTTCTAAGCTCTTTACATGTTATAAATAAATCTAGAAGTCCTAACCAAACTTTTGTTAGTATTAGTCTTTTATATTTTACACTGCTTTACCCTCCTCCATCCATCATGTGCCACAGATAGTATTTGTTGGTATAATGAATAATAGATCCAAGCATATCTAAGTTTTATTCATTTTCCATTTTGGGTACTTTAAATAAATATGACTGTCCCGCAAGGATTCTTGCAGCTTCTGGCATTGTGAAGTCACTCTGCAACAATGGTGCTTTTTTTCAAGAAGATATACAGACACATTATGTTTAACCCATACTGGCCTTTCTCATCCTTCTTCCCTATTTCACCAATTTAATTCTTCATGTATCCTATATTAAATGTTTTGAATACTTCAAGGGACATTTGTTTCTCAAAATATTTACATTTTGAATTAACTGATCCATATTGTTTAACATATTTTAATATTTTTATGACATTAACTAAAAGGCAATACTTTATAACACAGTAGTCATTAAATCAGATTAATGAGTTATCCCTCAGGTCCAACTAGGGAGGAGGATTCATATACTCCTTAATTTTATAGAATTACAAAATTACTTGTCTGAGATCTCCAAATAGATAGTGAAACTTGATAGCTGCTTTAGAATAGCTATGTCGTTTATGTCCTTGAATAAAAAGTCATTCTCATGAATAAACTGAATCACTCTCATGTATAACTGAATCACTCTGCCTGTACAGCAGAAATTAACACAATATTGTAAACCAACCATATTTCAATTAAAAAAAAAAGTCATTCTCTTCTGTTTGAAGGCTGCCTTTTCAGTAATGTCCACAAATTTGAGAAGGATATGCCCAAAGTTAAAATAAATACACAAGGAAGCTAAAGGAAGGGAAGAAACCTCTACTCAGTTGTCAGGTTAGCCTAATTAGTACTGATTCTTAATGGGCCGAGAGATATAATGGCATGGTCATTCTTATATCTTGCAGTGAGTTATTGTCAGCCTTCCATAGGACTTATGTTTTTGTCGTCTGTGGTATCTTTTCATCTGAAGCAGGCCCTGTTTGGAATACCTGCCATGAGCACGACCATCTCTTTTATATGAGATGTTTTCTTTTATCTCAGAAATGGACCAAGAAGATGCTACTTTCTAGAAACTTGAATTGGAAATTTACCCATCTCCTTTTTTTATAAATGACTAGCATGATGGTTATAAAAGTGTCTCCAAGTTTGAAGATGCAAGCAAACAGAAACAACAAGAATGGGTATTCAACATGCAGCAATCAAAGGATGGATTAGACCCTCAGGCAGAAGTGGAGGTGAGAGATGAGAGAGAAAATATAGTTGTTAGAGAGATACAGAGACAGAGACAAAGACAGAGAGACTGTGATTGCTACCAGCAATTAGTTTCTATTTGAGTTTCCAGCAAGGTCCTGCTGTACTCTGTCTGTATAGTCCGGGGGTAACCTTCTCAGTATAATACAACTCCCTTCTTTTTTTTTTTTTTCCCTGTGGGTTTTTTTTTTTTTTTTTTTTTTTTTTAACAACAAACTACATATATTTAAAGTGTACAATTTGGCCTTTTATTTTCTTATTCGTAATGTATATATGGCAATCCAAAACTCCCAATTCATTCCACCCCAACCCTCCGCCCCGCCCCCCTGCTTTACCCCCTTGGTGTCCATATGTTTGTTCTCTGCATTTGTGTTTCTATTTCTGCCTTGCAAACCAGTTGATCTGTACTATTTTTCTATATTCTGCATACGTGAGTTCATATATGATATTTGTTTTTCTCTTTCTGACTCACTTCACTCTGTATGACAGTCTCTAGGTCCATCCATGTCTCTACAAATGTCCCAGTTTCATTCTTTTTTACAGCTGAGTAATATTCCATTGTATATATGAACCACATCTTCTTTATCCATTCATCTGTTGATGGGCATTTAGGTTGCTTCCATGACCTGGCTATTGTAAATAGTGCTGGAATGACCATTGGGGTGCATGTGTCTTTTTGAATTATGGTGTTCCCTGGATATATGCCCAGTAGTGGGATTGCTGGGTCATATGGTAGTTCTATTTTTAGTTTTTCAAGGAACCTCCTTACTCTTGTCCATAAGGACTGTGTCTATTTACATTCCAACCAACAGTGCAAGAGGGTACAACTCCCTTTTTGATTAGTGACCAAGGGAATCTTGATTAAGATGCCTTTCTGATTCCTTACTTATCCTCTGTATTAGCTAATAAATGTGTACCTTTTTTAAGAACTTTTATTGAAATACAATTGACATACAATAAACTGCATATATTCAAAGTGTACAATTTGATATTTTTTCTTACTAGTAATGTACATATGACAACCCCAATCTCCCAATTCATCCCCCCCACCCCCCGCTTTCCCCACTTGGTGTCCATATGTTTGTTCTCTACATCTGTGTCTCTATTTCTGCCTTGCAAACCAGATGATTTGTACCATTTTTCTATATTCTGCATATATTCCTTAATATATGGTATTTACAAATGTGTACCTTCTTGATATGCCGTGAATATTCCCAAGTAGGGCCAGTGCAGCTCCTTGGAATGGGGCATCCCAACCATGCTGGTGTGTGAAAAAGAGAGTTCTTCACTCACAATGACATTAGGGATTTCAAGTTGGACAATTTCTACTTTGCACCTGAAATAGCAAGACCATAAATATTTAATACAATTCTTAGGTAGTGAGCTTTTAAGTATTCCTGCCCTTCAATTTTAGAAGAGCGAGAATTCTAGCCCAGGAAACTAATTATTCACAGCAAATGTTAGTTGTATAATGCATACTCCCCCTGAAAACATAACTTTTTTAAATGAGGGAGATTATAAAATACATCTTTGACTCAGTATTATTCAAGTATAATAATAAGATACATGCCATCTGACGATACTGGGAGATTTTTCCAACCTGTGTAAGATGTGTTAATTCCACCAGGAATCGTGCCCTGTCGACACCAATGAGTTTATGAGATCCTTCCATTTTGTAGGGTATATTTAGATTTTTCTTGCAAAGTTAATTTATTCAAAATAATTTCTTTGTGAGGCAGTAATAGATGGCATAGTGAAAAAAAAAATGTGTATGATTCAACAGTGCCCCCCAGTTTGACTTTTCTCTGGCACTTTCCCTGCAAGAAGTCACCTTCTTCTCCACCATATTTTACATGTATTTTCTTCAACCCCTTGATAAGCAGTTTCCAAAATTTTAGGATGGAACTATCCAAAAGCATATGTTTATTTCAACCTCAAAGGAATGTAATTGTTCCAAGCATTGGTGACCTATTAAGGAGTGACTTAGATCTGAAAGCTTAGTGTTTCTACAACTGCCCAGTATAGAAATCTAGAGCAACCCTTTAGGGTGGATGCCATTGGGCATGGAGCTGCTTTCTTTCCTTTCCTGATTTTTATATCTTTTTGTATCTGTGATGAGGTGTTAAAAATTTATTTCCAAGAAAGTAGCATTAATGGGACTTTAAGGGTCTTTATACCTGACAGGATATTTTGCTTAACATTTCTGCTTGCTTTTTTTTTGGGGGGGGGTGGTCTTCAAAATGTAAAGACTCTCACATCTACTTTGGCCCTAAGCAAGGAGGAATATAATTTTACCCTTAGAAAAATAGGTATTCTGAATAAATTTTCAGGTGTTCTAGGAGAGGTGTGACATAAATCTACTCTAATAGGCTTCCTTGACACCTGAAGTACCCAACTACATATTTATTTTCTGAAGATAAATACTTTGAGGAGTCTTTTATTCAAGTAAAAAAGACATTATCTCCTTAGGGAGGTAGCACCTAATATCTCAATAAAGATTAGCAGCTAATCACCTAAAGCAAGGTTCTCAGGAAGGAGAGAAAGCTCGGTGCCTGATGAAACGTCATGGTATCACCTAAAAGGAAGATGGATGAGTACCAAACACAAGGTCTTCTTACTGCATACCTTGCTGACAGCAAATCTGGGCACAAGTCAGGGAAGCATTACAGCATCTCCATCTTTGAGGAGAAGCGGGTCCTGATTCACTGTCCACATGCTAATCACATCAGTCATTTCTTCCGCTCAGCACACAGTTGTTTTCTAGATCCAAATATCCTGAAGGAGTTCAAATCACGTCACCCTAAAATATGCCATTTTGGCACATTGATTATTTTGAGTTAAGGGCACTTGAGAAACAGCACATACAAGGAGGACATCCTGACCCTCCTTTATATTCCTGAAAGCAGGAAGTAGAATTCCTGCATGAAAGGTGTCCTCCCTATCACAGAAGAAAAGTAGCATTCTTATAGTCAAGGATGAGGAACTGGGACCCTGGGGATTCTATACAAGCAGACCTTGTTAAAACAGTATTTATCTTCTCTTTGCCTTCTGATGTAGTTTTCTTCTTTTCCATAATATCCTCTCTTTGTTCAAGCTATTATAAAACATATAGGTTTCATTAATTCCTTGGGTCTTCATGCCTTATAAGGGCTCCTGTGTCAGGTAAAACATACACATTTGTATGCTTTTCTCCTGTTACACTGTCTGATGTTAGTTTAATTCTCAGTCACAACCAAAAAATTCTAAGAGGACAAAGGTAAAATTTTCACTTCTTCGTATATGTAGAACTGATTCACTTTGCTGTACATCTGAAACTCGCACAACATTGTAAATCAACTGTACTCCAAGACAAATTTAAAAATAATAAATAAGTAAATAAATATAAATGAGACAGTGCTATAAAGCACTTAACACAGTAGCTGGCACCCAGGATGCATGAAGTAAGTTAGCTATTTTTATTGTTATTATTATTATTAAAAGATCCTTGTTTTTAACAGATGACAGTTGTCACTGTATCTAACTTGGGCCATAAATCAATAAAATCTAATTTTTAAGCAAAAAAAAAAAAAAAAAGAAAGATTCACCTCTCTTGGAATACGAATGCATTTAGGTTCTGTAAACGGACTTGCCTTGCTTTGCTTTTAAAGACGTTTTTCAAAAGAAACACAACAAATGTGAATATATGATTATTAAATAAAATTTACCATATACAATAGATTGAAGAAAGTTTGTTTTCAAATTCACCTATAATCTAATCAGTCAAAAATAAGAATGGAGCAGTTCCTTCTGTACTGTTTCCAGTAGTTACTATCTTATTACATTTTGATATGTCATATTGTAAGCAATGCCCAATGACTATATAATTGCATGAATAAAATTTCTAATGATATAAATACTGTTTTAATAAGTGAAATCACTACAGTTTCCTTAAAATCCTTTGTAAAATTTGAGCTTGTTTCCAATAATTTAGTCTAGAAAGCAGAAGAAAATTGACTTTTATGAATATCATACTTTTCATGCAATTTCCATTTGACATATTTCTTGAAATGGAATTACTGTATAGAAAAGAAGCAGCCTATTTATAGTGTTTATTAAATTTTGTCCATTTGCCTCCCCAGAATTATTGACCATTTTGCCCTCTGTCCCCCATTAACATATACCCAGTTTAATTACGCCAAAGAAACTTTAAGTAATTATCATTTTTTGGTAGTCTTTTAAAAATCTGGATGGACAAAGTTTTATTTTGGTTGCATCTTTCTATTGAATATTTTTATTTTTTCTTTATATTTGTGAATTGTTAATTCCTGTCCTTTGCTCCTTTAGAATACTATCAACTAGAATTTAGAAGTTTTCTTAGAATCCCTGATACTAATATTAAAGTATCTACCATGTAAAATAGTGAGATCATTACCAAAGAACACACTCAACAGACATAGGGGAAAACTCGTAGAGGAAAGAGAAGTCACATGTATGCTGGTACCCTGGCCCTTTGCATCCTAGAGCAATGCCCAGAAGTTCTAGAAAGATTTCAGGGCAGAGTTGGGAGGAGAAACCACAACCACTGGGAAATAAAGCTTCTAATATATACAATAAAGTACAATGGAAACATCAGCCCTTTTGAAGCTGTTATCAGGGACAGGGGTGCAATGGCAACATAATATGACACTACCATGGCTACAACCTTTCACCTCAGCTTCATTGTTGATTTAAGGTCGGAATTGGTTACCATGTGCTTTTGGCCTTGGTTACTATGTGCTTTTGTACAAGGCCAACTTCTTTGCAAAAGATACATTATGCAAGATATAATGAAGAGTTAACCCTTATCTCCTGTAGTTCAGCGGTAACTTTATTATTAATTGAGTTACTTTGGGTAGGTAGCTTCATCTCTGTTCCTCACTTCTTTATCTCAGTGTGTTGATCTGAGAACTTCCTACATACGTAGCACGCAAAAATGTTTTTGCAGTTTAACTAGAAAATGCTTATGAAGTTCACCAAGTCTTTTAGAAAACGTTGGTGCCTCTCCTGAGACCATAATGACATGTCTTCTAGAGTTATTCTGTTTCTGATGCTTTAACATACTCACCATCCCTGACAATGAATTCCAGCATATGAAGATGGGCACCCAGGGACCATGACATTAACTTACTTACCTCTCTGGAGATGGGTGGTTCAGGCTGGGCCAATTAGATGCTCTCATCTTAGAATCTGGAATGCAGAGTGAGTGGGGCTAGAGTCTGGGAATCACTGACGTTGTTACACAATGTGCACCATCTAAGCAGAGGCTGCTGCTGCCCAATACTGTACCTTTCCTTCTTTCTTTCTAGGCATGTTTGTTCATCTCCTCCTTTGAGACCAATACTCACCCCTTTGTCATTCATTATATTTTTCTTTTCTGGATAAGCTGGCCTGAGTCAGAGCCAGAGTTGGAGTTATTTGCAGGCTTCCACATAAATAAAAATAGATAGTGAATAACTTTATAAAAGCCCCTAGATTATAGATATTTTATGTTGCACTCCCAGGAAACAGAGACTGAGATAGAGAAGAGTCTGCAGAAATTTTCTTAGGAATTACTTTCAGAAAATATACCTGAGTGGATTGAAGAGCATATGATTGGGCAGAAAGAAGAATAGAAGAATATTGCAGTCAAAAGAAAAACATCAGCTGATTCCACTGGGAGTCCAGGAGTTGGCATGTCCTTTCATAGTTGTCCCACCTTGAGGCAAGGGAGGAGGCCTTTATAACCTTATGTTAACCAGACATTGGGTATAGACTGGTGACGGGGGAGGAAGGGATCTTAGGTGAGGCAGTGTTTGTAAACTGCGGAAAACTCTCTCTGGGAGGCATACCAGGGTCTTCACTACAATTCATCACTTGTGCTCTTTGGATTCACTTTTTCGCATAATACCTTTTAGGAACAACTCCTGCAGAATTCTGGCTGGAGCCTTTTTGTGGGGGAACTTATAAAAAGACAAAATTAATTGGACATGTTGTATACTTTGTTAAGGGAAGAAATATGTTCCACCAGAATTTGTATGGTGAAATCCCAACCTCTATTACCTCAGAATATAACCGTATTAAGAGATAAGGACTTTAAAGATGTGGTTAAGTTAAGGTGGGACCCTAATCTAATATAACTGGTGCCCTTATAAGAAGAGAAAGGAGCACTTGGGATGTGGACACCCATGGAGAAAAGACCATGTGAGGACACAATGAGAAGGTAGCTGTCTTCATGCCAAGGAGATAAGAGTTATCAAGAGAAACCAAATCTGCTGACACCTTCATCTTGGACTTTCAGCTTCCAGAACGATGAGAAAATTAATTTCTGTTGTTTAAGCTACCCAGGTTATGATATTTTGTTATTACAGCCCTAATAAACTCATACAGACCACTTGGCCACAGCTGGTGTTAAAATTATACTTGATATGTGTTACTTACAAATCTACTACAGATTCTAGATGCCCCTCGACTTTGGCTGGTAAAACTGCTCCGGTGGGTGGCTGGCTTGGTAGGATAATTAGCTACCCTGACTAATATAGTTTCTTCAACCACTAAACCTTGGTAACGTAGAGCAGTAACAAATTGTAAAGGTATAAGTTTTGATGTTAGAGATATAGTTCAAGAAGTAACTGAGTTTCATCATAGTCATCTATGACAATGGTTCTTAACAGCAAAACTGAAAAGCCACAATTTAACTGTTAATTCTCATTAATTAATCTGGGGGTGTATGTGTTATTTTTAAAAGAAATAAACAATAAAACTGAGATGTAATATATTGGCTCCCATTATAACTAGTTTTTCAGCCATTAAAGGGTGAGTTGACTGAATTGAGTAAGTGTGTGTGTGTGAGAGAGAGAGAGAGATGTGGGGGGTGGGTGGGCTGTGGATGGTGTGTGTGAAATATTTTCTAATTTCAGTAAAAGATGACTGATGGATAAGAACATAATTACATGATTGTCCTCTCCACACAGTGCAAAAGCTTAAAAGGAACATCCGACTTTTGAGTTGTGTAATTGTGAATAACTCAGTTTAGCTTTGTTTAACATAAGTTCTGTAATGTTTTCTTTTTTGTTTGTTTTTATTTTTTTATTTTTATCTTTAAATTTTTATTGGAGTATAGTTGATTTACAATGTTGTATTAGTTTTAGGTGTACAGCAAAGAAAATCATTTTTACATATACACATATTCACTCTTTTTTAGGTTCTTTCCCCATGTAGGTAATTACAGAGCACTGAGCAGATTTCCCTATGCTATACAGTAGGTTCTTATTCGTTACCTATCTTATATATAGTAATGTGTATATGTCAATCTCAATCTCCCAATTTTTCCCTCTCCCCCTTCCCCACGTATTGTTGCATTGTTCTGTAGATAGAAACACTAACAGTCTGTATCCTTAAGAAAGAACCAGGATTCGTATGGAAATAAATTTCTTTGTGAAGTTAAAATGGCTACAAGATACTTACATGCCTCCTGTCAAATGCCAATTAAAATGGGAAAGAAATCAAAGAAGAGAGCAGGACCTAAAACAGTTTTGGCAAAGATTCATTACAAAGAGTATTAACATCCTTACACACAGCAAACACTCTACAGGTACGCAGGAGTGAGGAACACTTAGGTTGGGGCCATCCGTTAATATTAAAAATGAGTAAACTAGAGAGTACAATTGTGCAAAAATGTCTTTATCCTCAGTGATAGCTAAATGCTGGTTACTTCAGATAGAGTTGAAATTAATGAATACCTCTTTTGATTTATTTAACATTTGTTTTATGTATCCAAATGCATTCCAAGAACTGTGAACTTGAGGTGTTGCAATGAATAAAGATAAAGTCACTGTATTCAGTGAAATTATAGGGTGGTGTTGGATTCCAGTAAGTAAATTTTAAAATATATGTAGTTTGAAACAGTGCATGGGTAGCTTAGGCTAGACTGTAGGAAGATGAACTAATATTTGGAGTATAGAGAATAAAGGAGCACTTGCCACAGTTAGCTGACAAGTATGTTTTAGAGCTTTTTTAAAAACTTAAATACAAACTCCAATTGGAATATTTAACAGTTTACAAAAGTGAATTGAATTAAATGTGCTGCAGTCTACACACACCTTTTTATATGCATATTTTTTGAGGTTCTGAGACCAAAACCTGCTTGTCAGATCCTCAGCTCTTGGGAAATTCAAACAATTCTCTACATAATATAAAGTAGTCTCATGAGTCTAGAAAGACAGAGTATCTGCTCCACTAGCCCTAATATGGGGATGATCATCTCCCTTTGCATCCTGATTAGAATATTACACATGGTGTGGGCAAGTCTTACCCAGGTTCGTCTCCCTTTGCCTGCTCCTTAGTGGCTGGCATTCCTTATGGTTCCACTCATAAGCTCATCTTCAGTATTTACTCAGTCCCTTAGCTTATACTCTCCAGTATTAGTTTTAACTCATTTATATCTGATGATGGTTAAAACTGTCTATCCCAGGTCTCTCTTCCAAGCTCCAAACAATATATTCTTGAGTATTTCATATACATGCCTTCAAAATCAACAAGTCAAAAAAGTGAGCTTGTCATTCTCCACCCCATTTCTTCAAATTTCATCTTTCTTCTAGGCCCCATTAATGATTCTAATTCTGTGGAAGAAAATGTAGCCTCTTGACACTAGGCTATAATGATGCATACACAGATGTAAAATGACTCCAACTAAAAAAAAAGTTTTCTTGTCACAAAAGAGTTAAAAACTGATATCGCTGAACAAATTGCAACTTTCCTCTCTGTGGTTATTCATGGACCCAGGTTTTCTTCCATCATTAGGCTGATCCCTTTGCACTATCTGTATCCAGCTAGGAGCATGGAGGAAGCATAGACTCCTTGAAGGGGCTCACTTTACTTACTTGTCATTGTCAAGAATTAAACACATCTTCTGTTCTTTCACGCTATAGGTTTCAAAACTATCAGAGTTTTTGTTATTGTTCTCTGCACTTTTAGTTTCTTCAAGCTAGCAAGCTGAGATGAACATTTGTATCACATTTTATTGCATTCATAAGCCTAGGACAAGATATAGAATACAAAGTTTCAATTCACTGACGTATTAAGAAATATATACCTATATTCCTACTTAATCATTGGTTCTAAAACTATAATTTGAGTATCTGTTCTTTACAGACAATGCCCTAGAAGCTAGGGATGTATTCATGAATAAGAAAAACTGTTCCCTCATGAAAGTTACACGTTAAAGGATGACGACAAGAGATATACAAATAAACAAATCAATGCACATCACGTGGTAATGTTATGGATAAGGGTAAGGAAGATAGAGGATGGTAAGACAGAAATGTTTTACTTATATAAAGTTTTCAAGGTGAGGCAGTAGAGGAAATAATCTGATTTATATTCTAGACATATTTTTGAAGTAGAGCCAAGGAAGCTGCCAGAGGACTGGAAACAAATTGTGGTTGTGATGTGAAAGAGAAAGAAAGGTGTCAATGTGAGCGCTAATATTTTAGGCTTGATAATGTAGTCATTAACACAGTGCACCAAATATTCCTGATTGTCCTTGAACCAATAGAAT
Source organism: Hippopotamus amphibius kiboko (assembly GCF_030028045.1). Taxonomy (NCBI): domain Eukaryota; kingdom Metazoa; phylum Chordata; class Mammalia; order Artiodactyla; family Hippopotamidae; genus Hippopotamus; species Hippopotamus amphibius. Next base: position 38,450,815 of record NC_080193.1, read on the forward strand.
ATCTTTCCTCTTCTTGATATATGAGAAGAATGTACTCCATGCCCCTTTGCATTTGGGTATGGTCACATGATTTTCTTTGGCCATTGAAATATGACATTTGACACCTTTTACCGGCAGCCCTAACTGCCAGTGTGTGATTCACCAGACACTCCTTTTCTCCCTGCTAAAACTGGCAATGTCGTAGATATCGGTTACTCTGTCAATCTGGATTCTGGAGAGAGGACAACACGGCGCAGGGCTCCAAGCCTACCCTCAAGCTGAAGTAGGATGAAAGAGAAAACATTTTGTTGTTTAGATTCACCAAAATTCTGGAGGCTTTTTATCACTGCAGAATATCCTAGACAGCAAGTGATTGATTTGGGCAACTGGAAAGAAAGGATCTTTATTTACTAAAGATTGGAATCAGTAGGAGGGAGAATCAGAAATTTGATTAGATGGGTTCAGTTGCAGCTGAATCTGTTAGAAATTCAAGTAAATGCCACATAACAATCAGATATAAGAGCGTAGAGCTTTGGGTAGAGAACTTGGATGAAAATTAAAATTTGGAATCTATAGGGATTGACTATTTAAACGTACAAGATTGCATAAAATCACTAAATGAGTGCATGTAGATAAGAACAGAAATTCTGAGGATTAAGCCTGTGGCATGTTATTATTTAAAAGTCAGAAAGACAAGGAGAAAACAAAATTAAAGACTGGAAAGGAATTGCTAATACTGTAGAACGGATGGTGTCTAAGAAGTTAAAGAAAGAAATTTGTTAAAGTGGAGGAAATGATCAAATATGCTAAGTGCTGCTGAGAATTTAAATATAATGGAATTTAACAATTTACCATTGGTTTTAGCAACGTGGAGATCACCAGAGACATTAAAAAGTCTTTGTCCCTAGAGTGGTCAGGAAAACACCTGTTGAAGTGGTTTCTAGGAAGACGGGGAGAAGAAGATTGAAGATAGGAAGTTTAGACATTTTAAGGGAAACATTTTGCTCAAAGTGTTATCTGAAAAATGGGAGCAGTATCTGAAATCAAAAGTAACTAAAGAGCACATTTTTATCATGAAGGATATTACAGCATATGAAGCTGTTGCATATGATCGAGAAGAAAGAAAAATATTGATGATGCAGGAGAGAGGGGACAATTGTGGGAACAATGTCACCCAGTAGACAAAAAGTTACTACTGAATATACAAGTAGAAAGTTCGGTTTATTTTAGCGCATGCACATATCATCCTGTAAATCAAGGAAGTTGGGGAAAGTGATTATAGGCATAGTCATGGGCTCTCAGAGGAAAGGTGAAACATATAGGGTCAGATGCAGGTAGGTGGGTATATATAATGCTGAATGCATGTGAATGTTCTTTTCTCATTGCTTCTCTTTCTCAGTTAAAATAGGAAGTGATGTAAAGTGAGGATGCTGGAGATCTGAGTGAGAAAATGTAAAAGAGTTATCTAAAAATGTGGGAGCGTGAGAGGATGAAGGAAATGAAATTAGAATGTCAGGCAGAACTTTGAAGATAGTTATCATGAATTAAAGTCAGCATGGTCAGAATTGCATTTTTTTTTTCCTAATCCAAATTCAGCTATATTGTATGGATGCAGAGTGGACAGAGCAGTCGGTGTAGCCAGCATTGGTATATTTCATGTGTTGTGAAGAGCAGAGGGGTCAAGGGAGAGCATATGGAAAGCAAAGGATGGAATCTGACCCGAGTAAGTAGAAAAGAGAGGCCTAAAGCTATGAAAAACAGTAAGAATTAGTGGAATCAGTGGATTGTTTGTTCAAGATGGGTGAATGAATTGTTTGATGTGTGTGATTATAGGCAGGGGAGAAAATATTTAGTAGTTGATAGTCTGGCAGTTGGAGGAAAGATAGTCACTGTTTTGACAGCTTTTCTACTTATTTTTTCCTATTGATAATGAAATGGAAGATAATTTTGGTGATAGTGAAGCATCGGTGAAGACTTACTCAGCAATCACAAACCCCTGCTGAAGAGGGAAATATTACAAGTGTTAAATATGCCATGATTGCTCAATCCTTGTAGTTAAATGCACTTACGGACTATTTGCCTTCACAATTCCTCAATTCAGTTTTCATTTTGTGAAAATGATTGCTGTTGGTAACAGAAAAGAAAGCCGTAGGGGAAGAAAATAATCTTTTTCATGCCTATTTAATTCTAGGCTCTATATGTTTTAAAGAGGAAGAAACCAATACACACAAAATAGCTATTTAAATTAATGAGCCCTGCCAATTATGGTCTAAATACTTGTAACTAAATATACATTATTTTATTCATAAAAACTTGGAAATAATTATACCCAGGGATCCTTAAAAATAAATTGCTAATTTCCAACATGCATATAATTTCCTCTTGAATCTTATCATTTAAACTGTGAAATGTTTTTGTATTTGTATAAATGCATATGCATATTTTTTGCAGAAAAATGTTCTAAAAGAAGACAAATTCTGATATGGCAAGTATTTTTGTATTTAATGAGAACATGGAGAAAAACTGAAATATAACACTGAGTGAAATATAAAAGAATGAATGTATTCAATGTGTGGACAATTAAACTCACTTTTTTTTCCCTCTCATGAAAAATAATTTAAGTGAACTTATAAATAGAAACCATAGTATACAGTGAAAGAATGAAATGGACCTGGGATGAAATTGTGTCTTCAAACATTTATTATAGGACATTTCTCTAAACCTTAATTTTATCATTTATAAAATAAGAAAATTCCTCTCTCTCTTCCTCTCTTTGAAAGAGCTTATGTTTTGTAAAGAATTAACAAATATCTTTAGGTATATCTTTACTTAATGTTAAATAAGTTTTCAATACGGGCTTTAAAAATATCCAGTATTCAACTTACTCAATATTGACTGTGTACCTTAAGCCAGCACTTAATATACTAACTCAGAAACATTTTGCTAAAAGTTTCGATATTCAAATAATCTCAAGAAAGAGTTGTCTTATTTGATATATCATATATATATATAGAAAAATGCAGTAAAATGACACAGCTAGATGAATTTCCTCATAGTCAAAATACCCATGCGATCAGCAATTAGAGTATCCAGAAGTCATTCCCCAAAAGACAGCCCCCAATCTGCACACTAGAATAACCATACAGTGATGCAGATTTATTTGTCTGCTCTTGAAATTTACATAAATGGAATCTTACTACTAAATGCAAATTTCTGGGTCTGATTTTTTTGCCTCAATATTTTGTTTGTGAATTTCATCCATATTCTTGTATATAATGTAATTAATCCATTTATTCCTTTAATTCATATTATTTTATTGGATGCATATACCAAATACTATTTATCCTTTCTGATATTGATGGAGATTGGGGTTATTACCAGTCGTTAGGTGTTAAATCTTGTCATTCACATTTAGATCTACTATTGTTTTAATCACCCTCTATTCATCCCATTTCTGAGGAGGATTATTGCTGAGAGTTATGCAGATGGATGAACATGTGATATTCAACAATGGACTCACGAGACTGACAGAAATTTTTTAGTCACATACACTCATGGCATGAGGAGGGAGGATGTGCCACATGGCTTTAGGTGAGACTTCACTCAGATACAGAGTGAGCAACCATGGACTGTGGAAGGCAGGCTTAGTAGTACCAAGGGTTTGAGGTGACCTCTAGCTCCCAGGGAAGACATCATCAGCTTGTTTGGAAAATATGTGGGCTGGCAGGGAACTGAAACCTGATACTCAAGGATAAGCAGCACTTGTGCCAGGGCCCCTTGATAAGGAAGGTTTTTGGGCTGGGGGACCCTTTCCACGGGAGCAGAGTGGGAAGAGGAACTTGTGGTCAGGCTGTTTGAAACCCTCCTAGTTTCACAAGCTGCCAATATAACACATAATGTTGGGCTTTGATTTTGTCTTGAGACACAATAATCCATCTGGAATTTATTATTTATTTCCATATGGCAACTTAATCAATTTAAATCTTTATTGAAAAAAAGATATCTGTTGTGCAGCCTTATCATCTGTTTCATAAATCCATTAGGCTTTCTTGTGTACGTCCGTTTTCAGAATCCATTCTTTTCATTAGTCTACCTGATAATTCTTAAGTTAAAAATTGAACTCTTGTTACAAAATAGGTTTTGATGTCTTATTAAAGCCAACAGTTTTTATTTCCTTATTTAAGTTTACCTTGATCATGCTTGGACATTTGTATTTGCATTTAAATTTGATAATTATCTTTCAGTTTCAAACACAATAACCTACTCTGATTATGATTGTCACCATATTGAATTTATAGATCAATTGTGGGAAAATTGACATTTTCGCAATATCAACCTTCCAACTTATGAATTTGGTGTATCATCCCTAAATTCACTTTAATTTTTTTAAGTGACATTTTGTATGGGTGTGTGTGTGTGTGTGGCGTGTTTCCTGGAAATACATCTCACATATCATTTGTTTGATTTATTTCTTGGTGTTTGCATGTTTTACAATAGTGTGTGGGGGTATATTGTTTTTATTCAGGTGAAGGTCATATAAAATAAAATTAACCATTTTTAAATGTGCAGTTCAGTGGCATTTAGTGCCTTCACAATATTGTGCAACCAGTGATTTTCCTTAGTTTCAAAACTTTTTCACCACCCCGCAGGAGCACCCCCGTTTCCCTCCCCAAACCTCCAGCCCTCTATGCTCTGGCAACCACTAACCTGTTTTCTGTCTATTTGGTTGTGTCTATTCTGTATATTTCATATAAAAGGAATCATTCAATATGTAACATTTTGCCTAGTATCTTTGCATACTGTTTTCAAGGTTTATGGAAGTTGCCAGATATATCGGTACCTCATTTTTCTATGGCTGACCACCACTTGATTGTATGTATATACTACACTTTGTTTATCCAATAACTCAGTGATGGACATTTGGATTGTTTCCAACTTTTGGCTATTATTAATAACCAATTATTACTATGAACAATTATTGTACACGTTTCTATGTGTACACATGTTTTCAGTTCTCTTGGATATATAATTATAATAGTTGTAATAATTCTACATTTAACTTCTTATGAAACTGTCAAACTATTTGCACAAGAGATGCACCATTTTACATTTCCCCCACTAGTGTATGAGGATTCCAATTTCCCTACATTTTTATCAACACTAGTTATTTTCCTATTTTTAAAAAATTCTGGGATAAAGAATCACAATTTTAAACTTGATTTTATCAGGATATCACTAGCATATGGTCAAAGCTCAGGCATCTTGTTTGTACTTATTAAAATCACCTTATTAAAATTATTATAAGCCAGAATACCAGCATTGTGAAATCTAGATGCCAATCATTCTTGAAATCCTATTTTAATTGATGTGGAGTAAGATAAATTTATAAATGATTAAATATTTATTTATTTATTTAAAACATTGAATCAGTTTATAGTCCTGGGACATACTCAGGTCATAGGCATTATCCCTTCACTTAAACTTAGTATTTTCTAGAGAAGATTTCCAAACACATTGCCCTCTGAGTAAGATATTTGATTTGCTTGATTGGATTGTGTTCACCATCTAGATTACCCTAATTATCAGAGTCTGAGAGAGACGAGGTCTCACATGCAAGTGATTTATTTTTTTATGTGACACAAAGGAACAGATGCAGGGAACTGGGTGGCATGAAGTGGGGAAGGAGATAAGACAATGGTTACATTATCAAGCTGGTCCTTGCTGTGGGTGATTGGGACAAGATTCAGCTCTCAGGATCAGTGTGGAAGGAACCTTAGAACTGTCCACTCCAGGGATGGAAGTTTCCAATGGCTCCTGTTTTCAATTGTTCAGAGACTGCTCCATGTAGATTCCCCAGACATGTACTTTCAAGTTTGCACTTAGGTCAGATTGGATGAAGAGGTTTCTGCTGGGCCGCATCAGATGAGCGCTGAGCAGAAGGAGAGATGCAGTATTACTGAAGTGATGCATTTTCAGGTTGTTCCCATGGACACTGAATTGTAACAACACCGTGGAGAAAAGGTTATGAGATAGGACACAGTAGGCATCTTATTCTGTAGTGTATATGTTGCACCATTCAGATCCCTCTGTCTTACATAAAGCCCAATCCATGACAGAACCTTCAAGATGGTGGTCAACCACCAGATCTACAGAAAACTTAACACAGGAGGGATAGAACATCTAATACAACAGGTCCAAGTCAGTCACTGGTTGTCATTATTTCCCTTTACCACCAGCCAGTCTAGATTCCCTCACAATCAGGCTTCAACAGATCTAGTTTGGTTGCCTGATGGAGTGCCCCAGATTTCATCCTCAAGAGATTGGAATCATGAGTTGCTTTACCCTTTTTGGTCTGTGGTAACTGCACTGTCTGTGTTTAGTAATCACTAGGCAAGAAAATCAAGAGATTAATCCCCTGTATTCTATATTTACTCTTTACAGATTTCAATTTTGTAGCAATCTTAGCTCTTTAGTTTACTTAGAACCAATTACTCTATCCACATCTTAACTCATTTCTTTGCTTTTTTTTTTAAGCTCTTTATTGAAATATAGTTGCTTCACACTGTTGTGCCAGTTTTTTTCTGTACACCAAAGTGAATCATCTGTATTTATACATATATCCCCATATCCCCTCCCTCCCGCAACTCCCCCCCACTCTCCCTATCCCAGCCCTCTAAGTCATCACCCATCATCAAGTTGCTCTCCCTGTGTTATGCAGCAGCTTCCCACTAGCTATCATCTATTCTACATTTGGTAGGGTATATATGCCAATGCTACTCTCTCACTTCATCCCAGCTTCCCCTTCACTCCCCTGCTCACCCAGTGTCTTCAAGTCTGTTCTCTATATCTCCATCTTTATTCTTGCCCTGTTACTGGGTTCATCAGAACCATTTTGTTTAGATTCCATATATATGAGTTAGCATATGGTATTTGTTTTTATCTTTCTGGCTTACTTCACTCTGTATGACAGTCTCTAGGTCCATCCACCTCGCTACAAATAACTCAATTTCATTCCTTTTTATGGCTGAGTAATATTCCATTGTATATGGCTATTGTAAATAGTGCTGCTTTGTTTTTTAATCCATTAGCATGGCCAAATGGCTGTTTGATAGTCATAGCTTTGGGTTCAGTGGACCTCTCACTGTACATGCCAGTGAAAGAGGACCTTCTCCAGGTACAAGTAATTCCAATTTGATGTAGCCTAAATTATCATGATAGATTGCATAAGTTCTGCAAGAATTGTGGAGATGATGACATAATGTTTGTACCCTTCGCTTGCTTGACCCATGTAAAAATACAATTGGAAGCAGCTACAAATATAGGTTGCTGGTACACTGCAAATCTAAGAGGATAGCACCCTAGCTTTCTGGAGGGTGCGCCAAGTAAGTGCTTTAAGCTACAGTATTTTATTTTAATTGAACATTCCACCATTTTGTTAGTATAGCTATTTTCAGTGATATAGTAGCTGAGAGAACAAGTGGTCCATGTGACCATGTACCTATAGTTCTACCTCTTTTTCTAGAAAAGCATATCTCAGGCTGGGACTATTCCATTCAGAATCCTTCGTCTTTGTATTGGATAGCTCCAAAGACTTCAAGTGTTTGTAGTATCAGATTCACTGCAAACAGAACAGGCAAATCCACATCAAGAGTAGTTGTCAATTCTGGGACTTCCCTGGTGATCCAGTGGCTAAGCATCCACACTTCCACTGCAGGGGGCACAGGTTCAATTCGTGGTTGGGGAACTAAAATCCTGCATGCCATGCAGTGCTCAGCCCCCCAAAAAGAGGAAGAAAAAAAAGAAAAAAAAGAGTAGATGTCAATTCTAATAAGAAAAAAAAAATACTGATCTTGCAAAATGTCTGGCCGGAATCCTAAGTGGTTGGTGAAATGGGGAGGACTCAGTTTTGATCTCTGCTATTGGCACATTGGGTGATCCGCAAAGACAGTAACAGAAGTAGTCTTAGTGAAAGGATGAACTTTGGGGACAGTGCTCCAGGTTGAGAAACATGGCATTAGAGAGTTTATTTGCCTTGTGAATTAATAATTAGCACTAGGTGAGACATTCCATTTGTAAATAATCACATCATATTTAAGAATTTGTGAGGACTAAGTAGTTCGTGTACATTAAGTTTTGTTTTCCCTTGTATTAAATAGGATATTACCATTTTAAATGGAATAATCTAATATAAGTGAGTTTCCCCTATGATAGGAAAGGATTAAATGTTATGAAGGGTATGCTTTTAGAATATATATGTATATATTTGTATAAAATTTATACATATGTATGTATATACTTATAATATATATAAGTATATATAATATATACTCGTATATATATACATATAATATATACTCGTATATATATACTTATATATTATAAGTATATATAACATATATATATGTTTCTTGCTTATGTGAACTAAAGACAAGGGGTTCAATGAGATTTCTGTATGACAGTGTATAAAGAAATCTATAGTTTTTTTTAGTAGATTTCATAGAATCTGGACACAGTGTACAATCATAGAAAAGGTTATTCTTATTCCAGACATTTAGAGATCATTAGCCTTTAGGATAGACAAATTGCTGGGAGTCTGATCAAAGCAATCTCAAATAAGTTATTGAGTAAGTATGTCCATGGGCAGATGGTGTAAAGAGGAGGTTGTTCCAAATAGGAAGGAAAATGAACAATATTTTGCATTAAATTATGCCCTTCATGTCAAATAAAATACCTTCATGTGTTGACCAAGGGTGACTTTGACTGATGAATTCTGCCATGGTTTCCATGTCTGTCAATTAGCTAATACTCATCAGCTATGAGTGAAATTGGAGTTTTTGCATTCTGTTGACCCATTTTTTCCCAGATGTGGTGGTTTATTTGTATCACTGGCAACTGCTGTTTCTTCGAAAGGCAATTTCCTAAGAGTGAAAAATGATAGATTGTGTTTATGTCTCTTCATCTATCTCAAAATCAGTCCTTAATTTCTATTTTCTTATTTTTTATTCTGTTTAAACAATAACCCAAGTGCATACTTTATATACTTGTATATTCCATATACTTGTATATTCCAAGTGTGTGAGCTATAAACTAATTCACACAGGGATGAACTAAGTGTCTGCCATGTATTGGATATGGTGCTTGACATCAGTGAACAAAACAAAGACGCAGTACTTAGGATATTATAAAATGTGACTAGTGACTCAGTGTAAGAAATAAGTTAAAAATATAGAGCAGGGTAAAAAATATATGGAGTTTTGAGATAATAAAGAGAGTTGAAATTTTTGATAGTTAATCAGGGCAAGTCTTATCTAGAAGGAGGTGATATTTGAGTGACTGCTTGAAGAGTTATGAGAGTTACCCTCTTACAAGCAGAGAGAATAACTTATAAAAAGGTTTGAGGCAGAATCATGTCTGACATGTTTGAGAAACAACAGGGAAGGAAAGAGACCGAAGGAGAGAACAGTAGAAGGTGACTGAAGGGAAAATTATTGGGGTAGTTATGAAAAAAAACTAAGTTCAATAATATATTTGAAAAGAGCTACTGTCACAATCTCTTGATGTTGTTAATGAAGTTAGAGATGTGAGAACTACTGTACTGCGAAATGTATTTAGACCTTTAAAATCCAATTATCCTCAGACACCTCTGACCCTCTTCCAGGCATTTTTCTATTCCTGTACATGTGATAATAAGTATTTATTTTCTTATGAGCTTTCCCATTTTTCCCTAGCTCTCCATAATCCTCTCTAGCTGTACTTCTCACTGTTTTCTGAAGATAGTACAGTCTTAGACTGGTTCCTGAACCATTTTGAATGATGACTAGGTGAAATGTGTAGACAGAAGTTATATCCCAGGAGCAGAGAAGAAACCAGAAGACGCTGGTCTGAGAGACCTTCAGTACTTCATTCTTTTCTAGATTCCTGGTCTACAGCGATAGATGATATGAGATTCTAGGTTGTTTTTAGCCAGTTTCCTAGCCTATAGGAAGATCTCTATTCCCTGGTAATGAAGGAGAGTCTCTCACAAATCTCTGGGAACTTGTAGGTATAACCCCATTCCCAGAGTGTCCTAGAGATGATGCTTACATATGTTTTGAAGATAACAAAGAGTAGGCTAGAAAATTAACTATGGAAAAAATATTCCAGGAACAAAGGGGAGCATGTATGTTCCATTATGAAAATGAAGATTTCTGTTATTATTACTGATGTTATATTGGAGAAGTAAAATATCACTGTAGCAATAGAAACATAAATGTAAACTGTTATGGCATTAAATAATACAATTTCGAGCCACTACCATTCAGGGATGAAAAGATGAACAACAGACATAAATATCAGGTGGCTTCAAGAGACTTAATCAAAACCCCACATCTAAGGGGATGGTGGGACTTCTGAGGAACTAAGCAGGTGGTGTACATGAGCGACCAGAATGTGATTTCTGACTAACGTAACCAGAGGTGTCTCTATGATAACCACCAATCACAGAAGAGGCATGCAGGCCAAGCAGCAGGGATGTATTTCCATCTCAGAATACCAATATTAGTTCAGGGGTTGCATGCTCTTGGGTATAGATAAAGCAAAGGGTTTCAGGGAAGAAGACAGAACACGATTAGTTTATGCAGTGCTTTAAATGTGTGGCTGCAAGATTACAACCATATAGCATGCTTTAAAATAATTTCTTATGAACAGGAAGAGGTAGTGTTTATTTAGACTTGGGTGACGCATTGGTTTGTTTTAAAAAGCTCTCCAGGTAATTATATTATTCATCAAGTAATGAGAATTATTGAACTGGAAAGGAACCATACCTGAAAAGCCTTGTATGCTAAATTCAGAGTTTTGAACTTTAAAGCTCTAGGGAAGCCTTGCAAAGCTTTAGTTGGGTAAATTCTTATTTTGGTGTGAAGGTTTGATTGTCACAGCTATAGCCTATATACAAGAAAACAGCAGGAGAAATAATGAAAGTCCCATGCCCCATTGTTGGAAATGCAGAAGAAGAAGGAATGCAAGAGGAAATTAATAGTCAAGGTGGATTTACCAAGAACCCCTAGAGATTGCCAGTGTGTTTAGTGAGTGGTTCTTAATTCAAAAAGTGTCTAAAAATAGTTATTGCACAAGTAATTAAAATGTCCTGAAATCTTACAGCTCATAAAAAAAGAAATTGTATGGAGCTCTCAAATTTACAGTAATTTGAGAATTTTCTTTTCAAGAGCAATTTTAGATTCACAGCAAAACTGAGTGAGGGGTGGGGTACAGAGATTTCTTATACTCCCTGCCCCACACATACATAGCCTCCCCCATTCTCAACATCCCCCACCAGAATGGTACAATTTTTTACAAGTGATGAACCCATATGGGCACATTATTGTCACCCAAGGTCTACAGTTTACATTAGGAATTACTATTAGTGTTGTATATTCTGTGGGTTTGGACAAATGAATAATGACATGTATCAAACATTTTAGTGTCATATAGAGTAGCTTTACTGACGTAAAAATTCTATATGCACTTCCTATTCATCCCTTCCTCTCCCCTAACCCTGGCAACCAGTGATCTTTTTACTGTCTACACAGTTAGCTTTCTCCAGTGTGTCATCTATTTGGAATCACACAGTATGTAGCCATTTTAGATTGGCCTCTTTCACTTAGTTATATGCATTTAAGTTTCCTCTGCGTCTTTTCATGGCTCGGTAGCCCATTACTTTTTGGCACTGAGTAATATTCCATTGTCTCTATGTACCACATTTTGCGTATTTATTCACCTACAGCAGGGCATCTTAGTTGCTTCCAAGTTTTGACAATTACGAATACAGCTGCTATAGACACCCATGTGCAGGCCTTTGTGTGGGCATAAGGTTTCAACTCATTATAGAAAAAACAGAGAACTATGATTGCTAGATCTTATGGTAAGGGTGTGTTTAATTTTGTAAGAAATTGCCAGACTGTCTTCTAAAGCGACTGAACCATTTTGCATTCCCATCAGAAATGGATGACAATTCTGTTGCTTCATATCCTTGTCAGCATCAGTTTCACTGTTCTGAATTTTGGCCATTCTAATAGGTGTATAGTGATACCCTTTTGATGTTTTAATGTCCTGGTGATACATAATATGGAGCTTCTTTTTATATGCGTATTTTCCATCTGTATATCTTCTTCGCTGAGATATTGGTTAAGGTCTTTGTCCCGTTTTTAATCAGGTTGCTTATTTTCTTATTGTTGAATTTAATAGCTCTTTGTATATTTTGAATAACAGTGCTTCATCAGATTATGTCTTTTGCAAATTTTGTTTCTAGTGTGTGGCTTGTCTTCTCATTCTCTTGACTATCTTTCACAAAGCAATTTAAAAAATTTAATGGAGTTAAATTCATCAATTCTTTCTTTCACGAACCATCTTCTTGGTGTTTTATTTTAAAATTCATCACCATACCCAAAGTCATCTAGATTTTCTCTTACATTATCTCTTAGGAGTTTTAAAGTTTGTGTTTTACATTTAGGTCTGTGATCCACTTTGAGTTCATTTTGGTGAAGGGGATAAATCTGTGTCTAGCTTCTTCTTATTCTTCCTCCTCCCCCTCCTTTTTCTTTTTGTACATGATGTCCAGTTGTTCAACCACCTTTTGCTGAAAAGACATCTTTTGTCTATTGTGTAGTCTTTGCTCCTTTGTCTAAGATCCGTTGACTATATTCATGTGAGTCTATTTCTGAGCTCTCTATTGTGTTACAGTGATTTATTTTCTATTCTTTCTCCAACACTACATAGTCCTGATTACTGTAGCTTTATAATAATTTTTGAAGTCTGATAGTGTCAGTTATTCAACTTTGTTCTTCTCTTCAATATTGTTGACTATTTTGGGTCCTCTGTCTCTCTATATAAAACTTTGGAATTCCAGCAAGTTACTGTGTGGTCAATATCCACAAAATAATTTGCTGGGATTTTGTTTGGGATTGCAATGAATCAAGTTGGGAAAAACCAGCACCTTGACAATATTGAAATATTCTATACAGGAAGATACAACATTTCTCCATTTATATAGTTCTTGATTTCACTCATCAAAGTTTTATAATTTTTCTCATATAGACATTTAAATTTAATCTGGCAATTTTTCATGACATTATCAAAAACAAGTTGTCACACCGAAAGAAATATTTATTAAAAATCAGTCATGCTGGGCTTCCCTGGTAGCACAGTGGTTAAGAATCCGCCTGCCAGCGTGCGGGACATGGGTTCGATCCCTCATCTGGGAAGACCCCACATGCTGCACAGCAACTAAGCCCATGCACCACAACTACTGAGCCTATGCTCTGCAACTACTGAAGCCCACACGCCTAAAGTCCATGCTCTGCAACAAGAGAAGTCACCACAATGAGAAGCCTGTGCACCTCAACGAAGTGTAGCCTCCGCTCTCCACAACTACAGAAAGCCTGTGTGTAGCAACAAAGACCCAATGCAGCCAATGAAAATAAACAAACAAATAAATAAATAAATTCATTAAAAAACTCAATCATGCTAAAGGATGAATAGATAGAGAATAAAATATTTACTCTAGCTATAAAAATTATATTGCAAGAACTTTGTTATGTAAAGGGCCATCAAAGAATGAAAATCTAAAAGTGTAGGGAAAACATATCACAGAGATGTGTAAGGGGGTTAATAAAATACACATACACATACACTATCTGCACATCGCAAAAGCAACCCTTTATTTGCCAACTTTTAAATATTGTAATTGTGATTTATTTTTTCTTTCTAAATAAGTACCCACTTATGACTTTTTTTTTTTTTTAAAGAGCTCCTAAAATGGTATAGGCTTAGGTCTAGCGAGATTTGGATCTACTCTGTTGATCAGGTAGAACCTATGAAGCCAACTGATTGTCTATGGAGGAATCACTCAAACTTCATCAGTGAAATGAAATAATGATTCAGCCTATAGTACATGTGTCTATTTGGATACTCTACACTCCAGTTTAAACCAATTATTACATAGTTAACTGTATCTTTCAGGAATTCTATAACAGGCTTTCTATACAAACACTACGAAGACAGAGACACGAGATAGGAGTTGGACCACTGCAACACAGGCTATTTGAATTTTAAGCACGTGATTTGCTTGTCGTCATGCCTGGACTTGCCATTATCCACAAGCCATACCTTATCCTGAATTTACAGACTCTTTTGAAACCTCAGTCTGTCTATCAAAACCTTAGTTTGTCTAAAAGTCATCAAAGACTCTTCTTTAAAATCTGTATTTTGCAAGATGGAATCTAAAAGGTAATTAAAATTAGAAATGTAAAAGTAGCCAAGATATCCGTTAAAAAAAATTAAAAGACTATAGTGAGAGACATTGTATACATCTGGAGTTGTTTTCTTCCCCATTTCCCCCCAAATTCAAAGAAATTAATTCCTCTGCTCTGATACATCAATAGAGTCAAATACTGAATTTACTCAATTCACTTTTAATTTTCCCTTTTTTAGTAATGTATTCATCATGTGAGAAACCAAATAATTGAAAAGCATTAGGCATGAAAGTTGGTTGACTTAAACTCTGTATATTATGAATAAGGCATAGCAGGGCAGTTAATATCTATAGCTGGGAGCAGCTTTTTGGAAATTAACTAATTAAAGATTCAGTTTGCACTTCACTAGAAAAGAGTGTTTCCATTTTAAGTAGTTACATATCCCTGAATTTGAAATTAATGTGAAGAAACTAAATGGTTAACCCAAATTTGAATACTTAAAATTATCTACATATGAAATATAAATTATAACATATATAACTAGACATGGTTGTGAATTGAAAATGATCATATTATGTTTGAATACTAAATCAGATATGATCTATTTGCCTATAACATTGTATATCATGTAATAATATATGTAGTTGTAACCGTAATGATAACTTGATAGCTAAGTTGTTATTCAGAATAATGTTTGCATTAACATTTCAATCTCCAAAATCTCTAAATATTTTAGAAACTGAGGAATATAAATCTCCCATTTATACCTGCTTTATTACTAAGTTTCTTCTCTATTTCAAATAGACATTTACTGAGCTCTGACTGTGGGCCAAGATGGTCATTACGTCTTCCAAGTTGGAAGAGTTTGTGAGCAATAATATTCAAGAATTATACTTAAGTTAGGCACTAAATTTTTTATATGTTAAGCAAGGGAATAATTTTTACCTCAATAATGCATTTCCTTAAAGTCCATTTTATCTGATATTAAGTTTGCCAACTTTCATTTCTATATTCATGAGTGTTATCTCTTAATTAGCAGCATATATTTGTAATATATTTGTATTTAATTACAAAAACATTTTTCTTTTAATTTTCTATTGCATCCTATTTTAGGCCTTCCCCTTTCTTCACCATACTGACAATAATATAGTATTAAAAATAATATTAATAATAGGTAACAGTGGATCATATTCTGCACTAAGCACCACTCTAAGATATTTACATACATTATATAATGTAATTATCAGAAAAATTGTGAAGCAGGCACTGCTGCTATCTTACCCTCAATTTGCAGATAAGAAAACTTGCAGAGCTAAACTGTTCCTACAAAACACGCTGCTCTCTACCTGCCCTAACAAAGCTTAAAAACATCCCAAAAGAATAAGTGCCTGCCAGAAGAAACTCCATCACTCTTTAAAAGAAATTAAAATATCAAACACATTATTAGCAATACCCATCATCCAGTCACATGTTACTAGACATACAAAGAATCTAAACGATTTGAGCTATGACCAGGAAAGAAATCAGTCAACAGAGACACACTTGGAAATCACATACAGGACAGAATTAGTAGAAAAGAACTTTAAAAAGACTGTCTTAAATATGCTTAAGTATTTAAAGAGTGTTATTTTGGAGGTTTCAGGGCCATGTGCCCACTTACCATTCTTTCAGACAGCCTGGACTTCAATTCCCAGTGCCTCCCACCCTCCCCACGACTATAAAGAGCTTCCAAATGCCTTCATAGACCCTCTTCTGGAGTTTGCATGTTCTGGATTAGGGGGGGCCTACGTATAAGTCCCACACACTGGGGCATCTGAATCTTCTGAGTCAAGGTCCCATAATTATTTTTTTGCCGCAGTAGCTGAGGATGCCTTAAAGCAAATTCTGTAGGCATTTTAAGTTTCTTAAGGTACCCATTGGTTGAGTTGATTTGAATTATCATGTTTGTTATTCCTGAAAGTGAAGGTGTACTAATGTCTAGTAACCTCTTCCATGCTTTTTTGTTATTTTCTACTTTATTGCTACGTTGTTTTTTTACTGCGCTAATCTTTAACTGTCATTGTTTATATTTACCTCTGTCATTATGAACAAATATAAATTATTGATGACCATTCTTTCTACCATCTCACTCTTTATTCTGGGTTCATTTTATTCTTACTTAGTTACATATTTCTTCTTTATTAAAATGAGCAATAGTAGACAACTGTAAAGTGCATAAGGTATAGTATCCTTAGATTGTACAATTTAATGATGTTATTACGTATTTACATCCATGTGTAAACTACCTAGACAACATATAGAACATTTATAGATCTAATAAGTTGCCTTACATCTCTTCCCAAACTATAACCCTGAGGTCTCCACATTGTGACTTCTGTATTCATTGATTAATCAAATAATTATGTTGGTTAATATTGTTGATCAATTCACATATAGGTACTTGTTCTATCACCCGCAAAAAGATATACACAAAATCTCTACCCATGAGTGTGGATTTGTCTACTGGTATTTTCTTTTCATTTTATGTTTAATATTTGAAGATATATTTTTAGATGCATACTTACTTAGCATTGTTATATCTTTTTTTGAATTAACCACCTGTTATTACGGTATTTTATTTCCAGATGGTTTAAATATTTCTCTCTCTCCCTTTTTTTTTTTCTTGGTTTCAGCAATTTGACTATGGTATTCTTGCTTCTTTAATAGCATATTTGGATTTTTTTTCCTTTTGGTGGGTGTTATTTTGGGATATTATTTTGTTTGATATTTATTGTGCTTTTATTTCACCAGGCTTCTTGAACATGTTGCTAGATATATTTTATCCATTATAAAAATTCTTAACCATTGACTCTGCTCCATTTTTTCCACTTTTTTCAAATGTCAATCAATGTGTCCATTCAAGGTACTGTACTGCTTTGATTTCTTCTCTCTGGATAATTTGTATCAATATGTCTCTGAATTTACTAAAACCATCTTCTACTCTGTTAAATCTGTTGCATCTACTATACTGAGAAATGCAATAACTGAAATTTTATTTTCAAAATTGTACTTAATTTTCATTTTTTTAGAATTTTTTGAAATATAGTCGATTTACAATATTGTGTTAGTTTCAGGTGTACAGCAAAGTTATTCAGTAATACATGTATATATAATATATATGTATTCTTTTTTTACATCCTCTTCCATTATAGGTTATTACAAGATACTGAGCATTTTTCTTTCTGCTACTCTATGTGTCCTTGTTGGTTATCAATTTTATATATAGTAGTGTGTATATTTTAATCCCAAAGTACTAATTTATCCCTCCTCTCCCCTTTGGTAAACATAAATTTGTTTTCTATGTCTGTAAGTCTATTTCTGTTTGTAAATAAGTTCATTTGTATAATTTTTTTTTAGATTCCCTGTATAGGTGTTATATGATGTTTATCTTTGTCTGGCTCACTTCACTTAGTATGATCATTTCTAGGTCCATCCATATTGCTGCAAATGGCATTATTTTATTATTTTTTATGGCTGAGTAATACTCGTGTGTGTGTGTGTGTTTGTGTGTGTGTGTGTGTATAATCTTTATCCATTCATCTGTTGATGAATACTTAGGTTGCTTCCATGTCCAGGCTATTGTAAATAGTGCTAATTTGAACATTTCAAATTATGGTCTTCTCTGGATATATGCCCAGGAGTGATATTGCAGGATCACATGGTAGCTCTATTTTTACATTTTTAAGAAACCTCCATACTGTTGTCCATAGTGGGTGTGCCAACTTACATTCCTACCAACAGTGCAGGAGGGTTCCTTTTTCTCCACATCCTCTCCAGTATTTATTATTTGTAGATTTTTTTTTTTTTTACCAGCTGAGTCATTTTTATTGAGGTTGGTTTTGTATGTAACAAAATGGACAGAGGTTAAGTATACAGCTGGATAAGATTTGACTAATATAGACCCTAAATTTAAAAAAATCACTAGAGAATATCAACAGTAAATTTGAAGTAGCAGAAGAAAGAATAAATACATTGCAGATATATTGGTAGGGATTATACATGCCGAAGAATACACAGAAACAAGGATGAAGAAAACAAAGAGAGCCTCAGACAAATGTAGGATACCATCAAATGTACTAATATGTGTAAAATTAAAGGACAACAGGAGGAGAGGAAAAAGAGAAGAAAAAATCAAAGAAATAATTCTGAAAACTTCCCAAATTTATTGAAAAATAGTAACCTACACATCCAGAAAACTCAGTAATTTGCAAGTAGGAAAAGCACAGAGATATTCACAAACAGATCCATTATAGTAAAAAACCAGGAGAAAATCTTGAATAAAATAAGAGAAAACAACTCAACCCCAATAAGATAAACACCTGATTTCTTAGCAAAAAATAATGGATGTCAGAGAGCCTTGGGTTAACATATTTGTAATGCTCAAACAAAAACAGTCAAATAAGAATCGTATATCCAGAAAAAAGATTTTTCAAAAATGAAAATAAAATAAAGACTTTCTCAGGTCAAAAGAACGGAAAAAAAATTGCTGCTAACACACCTGCCTTACAAAAATTACTAAAAAGGTTCTACAGGCTTAAAGCAAGATACCCAGACAATAACTCAAATCCACATAAAACAACAACAAAAAAAAACACAGTAAATGTTATCTAATTATAAAAGTGTAAATGCATTTTATCCATTCTTAAATTATTTTAAAAGGGAATGCATGAAATAATATCTACATAATTTACTATTGGCCCTGTAACATACAGAAATAAGATATATGTGATTGATACATTGGCAACTAATATCAGAAAAGAGGTGGATGGGAGCAAAGCTCTGTTGGGCTAAGGAAATCAGAACAAATAAAAAATACCTTGTTGTATGTTGAATTTGAAACATTAATGAATGTAATATGTGTAATAATAATAATACATTCAAAGTGGGAAAAGGAATGGAGCTATATAGGAGCAATATTTCATACATCACTGGATTTAGTTACCATGAATCTGAAGCTTATTCTTCTAAGTTAGAATATATATGGTAAACCCTACAAGCACCAGTAAAAAAAATCTTCTTAAAATATAGAGAAAAAGTTAGTAACAAAATGAAAATCTAAATTAGAAAATATTCATTTAATGCAGAAGAAAGCAAGACAGAAGGAATAGAGGAATATCAGTTACATGGAAAACAAAGAGTAGAATGGAAAATAAGTCCCATTATATCAATGATAACTTTAAATATTAACAGATTAAACAATCTATAAAAGTCAGAAATAGACTGGATTAAAAAAAACTGATTTATCTTTATGCTGTCTATAGGAGGCACATTTTAGATTGAAAGATTCAACTACATGGACAGAAAAAGCTAGACCAGGTAAACAGCAAACACAAGAGAGCTGGAGTAGCTATACTAATATCAGACAAAGTAGACTTGTTATGGGCGAAGTTATGTGCCTTCATATGTTGAAACTGTAACCCCCTAGTACTTCAGGATGTGACTGTATTTGAAGATAAAGCCTACAAAGAGATGATCAAATTAAAACAAGGCCTTGAGAATGAGCCCTAATTCAATCTGCCTGGTGTAAAGAGGGAAATGCACACACAGAGACACGGGGGATGTGCACAAATGAGGCAAACCCATGTAAGAACAGCTAGAAAGTAGCCATCTGCAAGCCAAGCAAAGAGCATTAGAAGAAACCATACCTCCGTTTTATGGCTGAATAATATTCCATTGTATATATGTGCCACATCCTCTTTATCCATTCCTCTGTCGATGGACATTTAGGTTGTTTCCATGTCCTGGCTATTGTAAATAGTGCTGCTATGAACACTGGGGTACATTTGTCTTTTTGAATTGGGCCATTTGCAGAGATGTGGATAGACCTAGAGTCTGTCATACAGAGTGAAATAAATAAAAAAGAGAAAAACAAATATTGTATAT
This sequence comes from Hippopotamus amphibius kiboko, assembly GCF_030028045.1. Taxonomy (NCBI): domain Eukaryota; kingdom Metazoa; phylum Chordata; class Mammalia; order Artiodactyla; family Hippopotamidae; genus Hippopotamus; species Hippopotamus amphibius. The sequence continues at coordinate 38,470,944 of NC_080193.1, forward strand.
AAACACATATATGTGGAATCTAGAAAAATGTGCAGATGAACCTATTTCCAGGGCAGCAATAGAGACACAGATGTAAAGAATGGACATGTGGACACACTGGGGGAAGGGTAGGGTGGGACAAATTGGAAAATTAGGATAGACATTTATGCACTACCATGTGTAAAACAGCTAGCTAGTGGGAACCTGCTGTATAGCACAGGAAGCTCCGGTCAGTGCTCTGAGATGACCTAGATGGGTGGGATTGCTGGGGTGGAGATGGGAGGGATGACCAAGAGGGAGGGGATATGTACATATTGCTGATTCACTTTGTTGTACAGCAGAAACTAACACAACACTGCGAAGCAACTATATTCCAATAAAAAGAAAATAAACAACAACAAAAAAGAAGCAACCACACCTGCTTACTTTTGATCTTGCCTTTAGAACTGTGAGAAAATACACTTCTGTTGTTTAAGTCACCTAATTATTGGTATATTTTCAGGGCAAGCCTAGCACACTAATTCAAATATTTAAAACAAAATGTTAGTGATAAAGAGGGACATTTTGTAATGATAAAATGGCTAATTCACAAGAAAGGTGTAACAATTAAAGCATATATACACCTAATAACAAAGCACCAAAATATATGAAACAAGAATGTACAGAAATGAAGGAAAATTAATTGTCATAATTAAAATGATAATTTAATATAAATGAAGATTTTAATACCTTACTTTCAGTAATGGATACATCAACCAGAAAGATCAAGAAGGAAACAGAAAACTTTAACACTATAAACCAACTAGACACAACAGAATTCATATAACACTCCACCTGACAACTGAACATGTATTCTTTTTAAATGCCCATGGGATATTTTCCAAGATCGACCATATGCTAACTCATAAACTTCACTAAATATGAGAGGATTGAACTAATTAAAAGTATGTTCTCTGACCTCAGTAGAATTAAATAGAAATCAATGGCAGGAAACAAAATTGGAAAACTGACAAATATGTGGAAATGAAGCCATCCACTTCTAAGAAACCAATTGGAAAATAAAAAAATTAAAGGGAGAATTAGAAAATATTTTGGGATAAATGAAAGTGAGTACAGCATGTCAAAACTTATAGGGAACAGCTAAAGTTGTGCTTAGAAAAAATGTTATAGCTCTCGATACCTACAAGAAAGAAGATCTTAATTAAGGACACTGGAAAAAGATGGGCAAACTGAATGTAAAGCAAGCAGAGTAAAGGAAATAGTAAAGATTCGAGAGGAAATAATGATACAGAGGACCGAGAAGCAACAGAAAACATCGAGGAAAACAAAAGCTTTTTCTTTGAAAAGATAAAAAAAAAAATGACAAAACTTTAGCTAAATTACCCAAGATAAGAAAAGACTCAAATTAATAAATTAACAATAAAAGAGGAAGTATTAATAACTTTATGGAAATGAAAAGAATTGTAGAGATACTATATAACCCAGTAATTCCATTCCTAAATATAGTTCCTAAACAAGTTAAAATGAATGTCCAGACAGAAACCTGTACTCAAATGACTATAAACAGCATTATTAATTATAGTCAATACATGGAAATAACTCATGTTCTCTAATATACAAATGGGTAAAATTAACGTATCTTTATAAAATGGAGTATTATTCAGCTATAAAAAACAGTGAAATATGGATACATATATAGACTTTGAAACATTATGGTAACTGAAAGAAGCCAGTCACAAACAACAATATTATGTAATTCCAGTCATATGAAATGTCCAGAATAGGGGACTCTTATAGAGAGACAGGAAGAAGCTTAGTAATTGCTTAGGGTTGTAGGGATATGGGATAAGATATATGATAGCTAAAAGGTACAGGGCTTCTTTTCTTTCTTTCTTTCTTTCTCTCTCTCTTTCTTTCTGGCTGCGTTGGGTCTTCTTTGCTGCATGTGGACTTTCTCTAGTTGTGACGAGTGGGGGCTACTCTTCCTTGCAGTGCACAGACTTCTCAGTGTAGTGGCTTCTCTTGTTGCAGAGCACAGATGCTAAGCTTGTGGGCTTCAGTACTTCTAGCACGTGGGCTCAGTAGTTGTGGCACATAGGCTGTAGGGCACACAGGCTTCAGTAGTTGTGGCTTACAGGCTCTTGAGTGCAGGCTCAGTAGTTGTGGCACATCAGTTTAGTGTATATATATATATATAATTTGGTTAATTATATGGTATGTGAATTATATTTCAATAATGATGTTAAAAGTTTCCATTTGTTCTTCAAAAAAGTTGCCTGAGAAAATTTAATGGTGCTAATTTTTCTTATTTCTTTAAATTCTGTTTTTAATATGTATATTTTTATTGAAGTGTACTTGATTTACAATATTATATTAGTTTCAGGTGCACAACATAGTGATTCAATATTTTTATAAGTTGTACTCCATGTAAAGTTATCACAAACAATGACTGTATTTCCCTGCGCTGTACAATATATCCTTGTTGCTTATCTATTTTATTCATAGTAGTTTGTATCTCTTAATCACACACTTTTATCTTGCCCCTCCCCCATTTTCTCTCCCCACTGATAACCACAAGGTTATTCTCTACATCTGTGAGTGGGTGTCTGTTTTGCTACATCCATTTGTTCATCTTATTTTTTATATCCTACATATAAGTGATAACATGCAGTATTTTTACAGCTTCCCCAGAGGTGTGTCAGAAACATTAACACCAAGAACACAATAGAAATATAAAAGTAGTCTCAAATTAAGTAGCAGTCATGGAAAAATGCTATTTAAAAAGCAAAACCTAAAGTTACCATTTCAAAACCATAAGACTGACAGTGCTGCTTTCTCAAATTCTGCTAACAAGGTGTTGGCAGGGATGTCAGGAAATGATGTAAATCAAGCCTCACTAACAGGAGCGTTGAGTGTCTACAACCACATGTGTCAATATATATGACCAGAAATTCACTTTGAGAGTTTACTCTAGCTAAGGTATATGAGTGATTTTTATAACACAGGAAAATAGAAATAACTTCATTTGCTGAAAATAAGAGAGTGGGGACTTAAAATGACTTTTACAAATGAAATGGAAATAAGGAGCACTTTAAATGAATGAAATTACATATAAATATATCAATGTTAATATCCCTAAACAACGATAATGAAGAAAAATGGCAATTTGAAAAAAAAAAACCAAAAAAAAACAGTGGCAGTCCAGTTAAGACTGTGCTTCCACTGCAGGTGATGCAGGCTGGATCCCTAGTGGGGAATCCCACATGCCACGTGGTACAGTCAAAAAAAAAATGTACAGCATGATACCGTTTTCATTATTTTAAGGGATATGTGTATGTATATACATATATGCACATGTATATATACCATTATCAAATTTAAAGTATTAACGGCTTATGGGCACCAAGTTTTAATGAAGAGGTAGGACAGTTAGTTGTGTCTGAGTGATTGAAAGAGAGACAGGAATAATAAATAAATATGTTAATTAAATACAATCAAATATATATGTGGCAAAATATTAAATTCATGTATGAGGTAGCTAAGAGTTTTATTTTATTATTTTCTCTATTTTTAATGTGTTTTAAATGTTCCCCTAAAAAATGGAGACTGAAGGATGTCCAGTTTTGAAAGACAACTGAATATTAAATTTATTTGGAATTTAGTAATTTCCTTGTAGAGGTAAATATAGTTTTAAAACACTACGAGACAGTCTTTTGGAATAAAAATTGCTTTCAAAGGGAGGTTCTAAACATTTTAGCAATTACAGAAAGCAGAAATGCTTTCAGTAAATGAAACTGAAATAATTCTGAGAATACTCAGTAATTCAGAGTAAGTAATAAGAAAAAGTAAAATTCTTTCAAACTTGAAATTCCTATTCAGCAGTTAGGCCAGGACTTTATTACATCCTGAGATTTCAGTAGCCTATAAAAAAGGTTAATGAAGAGAAAAGTTTTCCTATGTTTCACTTAATTAATTTTAAGATGGTTTAATTTTCAGTTGTTATAACGTGAGGATCTGTGCAAAAAATACAGCATATTTCCTACTACTACTGTGTTAGGATAAAATGCTAATAGATGATGTTGACAGCTGATATTTGCCCTAGTGCATGGATTACTTTTGTCCTGTTATTAAATTTTTATTAGTAATAAGAATTGCAGAGTATGAATAGATGTAGGTCTCTTTCCAAAAAGACGTGTTAATTGATTTTCATACATATAAAACATTGATAAATGCATTCTTAACTCCAAGAATTTAAATGCATATCATGAATCAGAAGGTGTTTTATTAGATATGTGTGAAATGGGATAAAAAGCTTATTTTAGAAAATGGAAAAAAAAATAGTTTTATACACATGAAAAGGAAAATACCTGGTAATGAAAATTGGTACAGCTACTGTGGAAGAGAGTATTGAGGTTCCTCAAAAACTACAAATAACACTACCTATTGAGTCAGCAATTCTACTCCTGTGTATACACCTGGCAAAACCAAAAAACACTAATTTGAAAAGATATATGCCTCCCAGTGTTCATAACAACATTATTTACAATAGCCAAGATATGGAAGAAACCTATGTGTTCATCAACAGACCAATGGCTAAAGAAGATGTGGTGTGTGTGTGTGTGTGTGTGTGTGTGTATACACACACACATACACTGGAATATTACTCAGCCATAAAAAGAATGAAATTATGTGATTTACAGCAACATGGATGGGCCTAGAGAATATTACGCTTAGTGAAATTAGAGAAAGATGAATACTATATGATATCATTTATATGTGGAATCTAAAAAACAAAACAAACAAATGCATATAACTAAAGAGAAACAGACTCACAGATATTAAAAAACAAACTAGTGGTTACCAGTGGGGAGAGTAAATGGGTGAGGAGCAAGATAGGGATATAGGATTAAGAAATAACACCCGCTACGTATAAAATAGATACACAACAAGGATATATTGTACAGCCTAGGGAACTATAGCCATTCTTTTGTAATAACTTTAAATGCAATATAATCTATAGAAATACTGAATCACTATGCTGCACATCTGAAGCTAATATAATATGGTAAATCAACTATAATTCAGTCTAAAAAAGAAAATAAAGATACTTTTGACTATTAAAGACAAGCTGAAATTTAAGCATAGAATGGAGGTTAATATTTGCAACACTTAAAAACTATCTCAATCATATATAAATAACATATATTATAAAAACTTATACAAAAAAGTTTAAAAATAACCTAGTAAGGAAACATTTGCAAAAAATATAAAAACTCAGTTTAAAAAAGATCTTGAATTTTCAATAAATATTCAAAAAATGTATAGTTCTATTAATCAGGAAAATGGCATTTCAGTCATAAGTTTAAAAAAGTAAACATCTCTGATAATGCCAGCCTTTTTTAAGAATATGACAGTATAGAAATACTCATCTATGGTGACATTATAACAATTGCAACCATTTCAAGGACTATTTTTTTATTTTAATCAGAAGATGTAGAGTTAGAACCCAGAACTTTCATTTGCATTCATATGGTGGTGTGTATAATAATGTTCCCACATTGTTTGTAATCTAAAGCATAGGCTAGCAGAATTGTCTGTTAGAAGATAAATAAATGCATTTTAAATTAATAAGTTCCTAAACAATATATATTATTCAGCAGTTGAATTGAATAAACCACATACACATGAATATTGAAAAGACAATATTGAGAAAAATAAGCAATTGATTTAAAAGTAGATATAATAGGATTCTTGTATCTGTAATTTTAAAACTGTGATATATTTTAATCTTAAATTATACCATAAATAGTTTTTAATTTAAAAATGTGTATACAAATATAACTAAGTAAAGCAAAGAATTATATTTGCTGTTTATTTCTGATGAGGAAAATATTTAGAAAGTGATTGGGAGAGATGCTTTGCTTTTAAACATATTTTCCATTTTTAAAATTTAAAAAAGTTTAAGTTAAATATGGTAAAATATTACCATTTATTAAACCTAGGTGTTGAGTATGCATTTTCTGTAATTTACAGTCATGTGAATTAATTTACAATTAAACATACAAAGAAATCACAACCCCACACCTACCTTTTAATTACTGTTCTTACACATTTAATTAATATGCTTTGTAAAAATACCTGTTGCAACTATATAAAAAATATGTACTGGCAACCTCACAGAGAATCCTGTTGTTTCTATACTTCTGTTTTAAGGGAAGTAAATCAAGAAAACAACACACAAAATTTTGTGAAAATGTATATGATATTTTCAAATAAAAATTCCACTTAGTCTTATTAAATAATTAAAACAGAATACACACCTTACAGTTTTTTACCAAAATTTGCAATTTTGCAGACATACCAAGAAAAAGAGGGCTCAAATAAATAAAATCAGAAACAAAAAAGGAGAATTTACTACTAACATCACAGAAATACAAAGGATCAAATTACTATGAACAATTATATGCTAATAAAATGGACAACCTAGAAGAAATGGATATATTCCTAGAAATGTACAATCTCCCAAAATTGAATCAGAAAAAAAATACAAAATATGAACAGACCAATTACTAGTAATTAATTTGAATCAGTTAAAAATCAAAAAACTTCCCAACAAACAAAAGTCCAGGAGAAGAGTACTTCACAGGCCTAGAATAGGCCTCACAGGATAGGCCTCACATATAATTCTCAAACTATTTTTAAAAATTGCAGAGGAAGGAACACTTCCAAAATCATTCTATGAGGTCAGCTTCACCTTGTTACCAAAAAACACAGTAACACAACAACAAAAAAAAGGTAATTACAGCTCAATATCACTGATAAACACAGATGCAAAAGTCCTCAACAAAATACTCACAAATCAAATTCTACAATGTATTAAAAGGATCGTACACCATAGTCAAGTGGGATTTATCCCAGGGATGCAAGAATGGTTCAATATCTACAAATTAATTAATTAATTAATTAATTGAAGAATAAAAACCATATGATCATTTGAATAGATGCAGAAAATTTAACAACCATTTATTATAAAAACTCTCAGCAAAATGGTTATAGAGGGAACATACCTCAACATAATAAAGACCACATATGATAAACCTATAACCAACATTGTATTCAGTGGTTAAAAGCTGAAATCCTTTTTTCTAAGATCAGGAACAAGACAAGGATTTCCATTCTCACCACCACCTTCAACACAGTATGGGAAGTTCTAGCCATAACAATCAGATAAGGAAAAGAAGTAAAAGGAATCCAAATTGGAAAGGAGGAGGTAAAACTCTCACTGTTTACATGATGCTATATATAGAAAATTCTAAAGACACCGTCCAAAAGCTATTAAATCTCATTAATGAATTCAACAAAGTTGCAGGATACAAAGTTAATGTACAAAAATCTGTTAAATTTCTATATATTAACAGCAAACTATTGATAAAAGAAATTAAGAAAGCAATGCCATTTAAAATTGCATAAAATAGAATAAAATGCCAATGAGTAAATCCAACTAAGGAGATAAAAGACATGCACTCAGAACACTAAAAGTAACTGATGAAAAAAATTGAAGATGACACTAACAAATTGAAAGATATACCATGCCCAAGAATTAGAGGAATTAATATTGTTATAAAGACCATATTACCCAAGGCAATCTATGGATTCTGTATAATCCCTATCAAAATACCAATGGCATTTTTCACCGAACTAGAATAAATAATTCTGAAATTTGTATGGAAACACAAAAGGCATCAAGTAGCCAAAACAGACTTGAGAAAGAGCAAAGGTGGAGGTATTATGTGCCCTGATTTTAAACTATACTACAAAAGCTACAGTATCAAAATAGAATGGTACTGGCACAAAAACAGAGAGATCAATGGAACAGAATAGAGATCCCAGAAATGAACTAACATTTATACAGTCAATAAATCTACAACAAAAGAGTAGGAATATAAACTGGGAAAAAAGATAGCTTCTTCAATAAATGGTGTAGGGAGAACTGGACAGCTATATGAAAAATAATCAAACTGGACTACTTTTTTACAACAAAAATAAACTCAGATTTTTTGAGGACCTGGAACCATAAAACTTCAGAAGAAAACATAGGCAATACATTCTTTGACATAGGTTTTAGCATTATTTTTTTGGATATGTCTCCTCAGGCAAGGGAAACAAATGCAAAAATAAACAAATGGGACTGTACCAAACTAGAAAGCTTTTGCACAATGAAAGAAATTATCAAAAAAAAAAAAAAAAAAAAAAGAAAAGAAAAGACTGCCTACTGACTTGGAGAAATTTGCAATTGATATATTCAATAAGGGGTTAATGTCCAAGATATTCAAAGAATTCATACGACTCAATATCAAAAAATAAATAACCCATTTAAAAAATGAAGTTCTGAATATGCATTTTTTTTTAGAAAGGAGATACACAAATGGCCAACAATCCCATGAAAAGATTCTCAACATCACTAATCCTCAGGGAAATGCAGATCAAAACTGCAATGAGATATCCCCTCCCACTTGTCAGAATGACTATTATCAGAAAATACAGTAAATAACAAGCACTGGTGAGGATGTGGAGAAAAGGGAACTCTCTTGCACTGTTGGTGGGAATGTAAATTAGTGCAGCTGTTATGGAAAATAGTATCAAGATTCCTCAAAAAATTAAAAATAGAACTATGATACTATCCAGCCATTCCAATCTTCAGTATTTATCCAAAGAAGACAAAAACAGTAATTTAAAAAGATATACACACCCTCTGTCCATTGCAGCATTATCTATAACAGCCAAGGTATGGAAGCCACCTCAGTATCCATCAACAGATGAATGAATAAAGATGTGATATATATGAGTATATATTTTATATATGTGTATACATATATATATATATAATACACACATACACAATGGAATACGACTGAGACGTAAAAAGCAATGAAATCTTGCCATTTATGAAAACATGGGTGGACGTAGAGAATATTATGCTGAATGAAATGTCAGTTGAAAACAAATACTGTATATCACTTATATGTGGAATATAAAAACAAAACAAATGAACAAACATTACAAAACAGAAACAGAATCATAGATGCAAAGAACAAACTGGTGGTTGCCAGAGGGGTGGGGTTTAGGTGGATGAGAGAAATAGGTGAGGGAGATTAAGAGGTGTAAACTTCCAGTTACAAAATAAATGTCATGATATGAAATGTACAGTGTGGGGGATATAGTCAATAACAATGTAATATGTTTGTATGGTGACAAGTGGTGACTAGACTTACCCTGTTCATCATTTAGAAATGTATACAAATATTAGATCACTTTGTTCTGCACCAGGAACTAACATGCTGGTGTAGGTCCATTATACTTCAAAAACAAATAAACAAACTCATAGAAAAAGAGGTAAGATTTTTGGCTACCAGAGACAGAGGTTGGGGGTAGGGGGAATTGAATGAAGGTGATCAAAAGGTACAAACTTCCAATTATAAGAAAAAGAAGTACTATGGATGAAATGTACAACATGATAAATATAATTAAAACTTTGTATGTGTTATATGAAAGTTAAGAGAGTAAATCTTGAGTTCTCACCATAAGGGAATTTTTTTTTTCTTTCTCTTATTTTGTACCTGTATGAGATGATAGATGTTCACTAAACTTGTTGTGGTGACCATATCATGATGAATGTAAGTTAAATCATTGTGCTGTACACCTTAAACTTGTAAAAGGCAGTGTATGCAATTATATTGAAAAGGAAAGTTAGAAACTTACACTCAGCTGAAAACAACTCTATGCTTGTTTTCCTTTTGTGAAATATGCTTGCTGTGCCCAGAAAAACAGGATGCCCTAACAATTCAATGTAACTTTAAGATGTTTTTCTAAAAAATGGAATATTCTGCACCTGCTCTTGTAAGTTTCTGTTTGGAAACTTCCATGCTCTGTAAACATGTGCACTATAAAAGTAAAGCTCACCCTGAGCTCAGGGCCCAGAACTTTGGAGCATTAGCTGGTCTGGGGCCACCGGCTTGATAAACCTGAATTCTCCAACCCTCCGAGTGTGGTGCTTGGTTTCTCGAGGGGCAAATTTCTGCAACAATATCACAACTGGAAGAAAAAAAGTTTAATTTTAAGAATGTGTGTATGGGAGGTGGAGGGCTACATTTATTTTCAAATAATGATTCAAAAAAATAGATCATCCTATAATATAATTGTCTATAACATCATTCTTTCATTTACTCTTTGATTTAAATTTATGAGTTATTCATTATTGGAATTTAAATGAGAATATGAAAAGAATTGATAGCTATAGTGTATTTAAATGCTTTATTTTCTATGCATAATTTATGCACCAATGTAGCTGATTTTTTTACCTCAAAAAAAGACTTTCAGATGAACATACTAGCAGTTAAATATCAGTCTTGAGAGAGGACAGAGTTGCAGATGAAGGAGCCAAAGTCTTGAGGTTGTCCACTCACCAATGTCCTGGGTATGCAGGCTACCCTATTGGCATATGGACTTTGGAGCAGACAGACAAGGGTTCATTTTTCATTTTATTTATTCTATAAAATCCTTGATAGTAACTCTTCCTGATCTTGGAAATCCAAAAAATATTTACTTGTACTAGTCACATTTTAAGAATTTTTTGTTCTGTTTTAAATCCTAATAATTATCTAGATTAATTGCATTTCCTTCCTGACATCTTGCATTTCTCTCCTGTAACTCAGACTCCAAATTGCCATATGAATCCCTTAACCTTCCATGTGTGCCCTTTGTTTGGAATACCATTCATGCTTTCTTTTACCAAAATTTTGGACTTTATTGAGGAACCTAAGCTCAGGGAATTCTAAACAGGAAATAGTCTATTTATTATTTAAATAATGCTGCCAAATTGTTATCTACCCTCCCTATGGCTAGAAGGATATCTCCATGATACTCATACTGATCCTAGTAATATTTTGTCAGTTTCAAAGTTATTATAGTAAATAAAATTTTCTTAGTCTTAGGTCTTTCTTCTTTAACACAGCCTAGACTTTGTTGGCTACTAAAAGATATTCACACTGAAGAAAAACATGGGGCCCAGGTTGATTTACAATGTTGTGTTAGCTTCTGGTGTGCAGCACAGTGATTCAATTATATATATACATAATTTTTCAGATTATTTTCCATTGTAGGTTATTACAATACATTGAACATATTTCCATGTTCTATACAGTAGATCCTTGTTGTTTATCTGTTTTGTGTATAGTAGTTTGTATCTGCTAATCCCAAGCTCCTAATTTATTCCTCTGTACCGCTTTCTCCTTTGGTCACCATAAGTTTGTTTTCCATGACTGTAAGTCTATTTCTGTTTTGTAAATAAGTTCATTTAGATCATATTTTTAGATTCCACATATAAACAATATCATATGATATTTGTCTTTGTCTCACTTACTTCACTTAGTATGATCATCTCGAGGTCCATCTATATTGCTGTAAATGGCATTATTTCATTCTTTGTTATGGTTGAGTAGTATTCCATTGTATATATGTATCACATCTTCTTTATCCATTCATCCATACATGGACATTTAGGTCTTGGCTATTGTAAGTGGTACTGCTATGAACATAGGGGTGCATGTATCTTTTAGAATTAGAATTTTCTCCAGATATATGCCCAGGAGTGGGATTGCAGGATTATATGGCAGCTCTATCTTTAGTTTTTCAAGGAATCTCCATATCATTCTCCAAAGTGACTGCACCAGTTTACACTCCCACCAACAGTGTAGTAGGGTCCCATTTTCTCCACACCCTCTCCGACATATATTGTTTGTAGACTTTTTAGTGATGGCCATTCTGACTGGTGTGAGATGATACTTCACTGTAGTTTTGATTTGTATTTCTCTAATAATTAGCAATGTTGAGCATCTTTTCATGTGCCTGTTCCAATTATGACATCTTAACTTACTACATGGTATAAGAAAAATCCAAGTAAACCTGACGAATTTGGGCTAAATGATTTAAAAGTGTCCCTCCAATGCTGAGATTCTATTGATCATACAAACATAGTGACTTATGAACTTTTGTCAAGAGTGTCTTTTGTGGCATAATTAAACATTATGCTAGTGATAAATACTTCTAGTTACTTGTCCATGTCTTCTAGAAACTTGAAAAAATTCTTGATATTTTTTAAGTATAGATTTTCATCAGCTAAGATCTACCTGTATTGTCAGTGACATTTAAAACATAAATATGTACACTACCAAATATAAAATAGATGGCTAATGGGAAGCTGCTGCATAGCACAGGGAGGTCAACTCTATGCTTGGTGATGACCTAGAGGGCTGGGATAGGGAAGCTGGGAGATAGGCTCGAGAGGGAGGGGATATGGGGATATATGAGTAAACATAGCTGATTCACTTTGTTGTAGAGCAGAAACTAACACAACATTGTAAAGCAATTATACTCCAATAAAGATCTGAAAAAAATATATATATGTGCAATGTGAAAAAAAACCTAAACATGCATTTAACTTGTGTTCTTTTTTATCATCCCTGTTACCTCATGACTTAATTTCTATTGAATGTGATGATCTGTTAGAAATCATACAATTAGTTCTGCATGTACTTCAGCTGCTAAAACTGACTTCAGGGCATTTCTATATGAAGATAGGCTCTAAACCATAAATATGGGTGGGGAATCCTATGGTTCATATGCCCAGTCAAACAAAACTAGGGACATAATATAGTCAAATATTAACTAATGTATGTGTATATTGATTTTACTCCTACTAGTTTCTATCCTTTTTCATTGCCTTGGCACTCACTGTCACCCTCCTGGGCTATGGGAATTTGGATAATTCAGCGTTGTAATAAATATCTGGGAGAATTCCTGTGTGGGAGATTAAGATACATCAGGATTGGAAACAGGTATGCTGTCTCCCTAACTAAGGTGTCAGGCAGAGGGGAAGAAATGCAGAGTCATGAAGAGAGTAGAATTAGAGAAAAGTGTCCCAGAAAAACCTGATTTAGATTTTCAGTGGTCTTGGCAATTTAAAAATGATGGTGCACTTACCTGCATGTAATTCAAAACAGAATAACAGTTAAATCCCTAAACTAAAGAAGGAATTTGAATAAAATTTTAGTTTGTTCATGACTACTATTTAAAACTAGTCATTTGTTTGTAAATTTAAAGTCAAATAATTTAAAGTCAAACTATTATTTATGAATTTCTTTATCTATGGCCTCAGTTTACTGGTGACCTACACATCTCTTTACCTGCTGATGTTTATGGGAATAATTCAGGCCACTCCACAGTCAGAGCTCAGTGGAAGCAAGTAGACTCCCAGAGGGAAGAGCTGAGCCCTGAATTGTGGAAGACACAGCTAAGACTTGCTGGCATAAGAATCTGAACAGAGACCTGCCCGACTCTGAATCCTACACATTTCCGTTCCTCTGCTACCAAAGTAATTGCATCAATGGTCCATGATAAGGGCAATTTAGAAATATAAAATAAATGTAAGCTTCTTTTCAGAAAGGGAAAAGTGAGAAAAACATGATGCAGTTTCAAGCTTGAAACCAGAAGGGAGAAAAGATGGGGTGAAGAATGTGAAAGATCTTAGCAGATGAAGGGGAAAGGAGAAATAACCAACCCAAGAGCCCCAAACCCCAAAGTCTTCAGCGAAGAATTTTCTTCTACAGCATATATCCCAGGAAATACTGAAGCAAAGTTTTTTTTATTTCCAAATCAAAATTCCTCTAGCTCAGCATTTCCCAAAATTTCCTTAGGTGTAAGCTATCCTTCCAAAATATGTCACTGCATGATTAAAAACTACATCATAACAAGCACACCCACCTTATAAATTTCCAGTGAATTGCAAATGCAGTTGATCCTTGATCAACATGGTCTTGCACAGCATGTGTCCATGTAGAGATGGATTTTTTTTCCAATAAATACTACTCTAATACAATGTGATCTGTGGTTTGTTGAATCCACTGACTCAGAACCTTGGAACGGGAGGTGCCAACTGTGAAGTTATATGCAAACCTATTCCGTGGAGGGTCTGAGCCTCTACCCCACATTGTTCCAAGGGTCAACTGTATAGTGAGCCAACATTTGGTAAGGAAGTCTGTATACTTTTTTTAATTACAGTCTTTCAGAATTACAGAATCATGGGACATGATTCTTTAGAATGGCCATAAGTGTATCACAGAAGTCGTGCATCATGGAACACAAATTGGGAAATAACATTAGCTTACTTTTCTAATGCTATTGCTAGGCCACCAGAAACAAGCTAAATAACATACATTATATGATATGAGGATAGTTCAGAAAAAAAAATACCATGATTATGGTACAAACAGTAGAAAAGTAAAAGTATTAATTTTCAATCTAAGGAGAAAGAAGCTAAAAATTGGAATAATGAAATGCAGTGGCTAAAAGGCACTCTACTACAATTGGCATTTTTAAAACTGTTAGCATTTCATGTTTAGCACATGCTCTAAAGTAAATTTGCCTTGAGTGAGGTAATTAGAATGTTTTGATGGTAATGTTATTTTCCAGTGGTTCAAATTGTTTAGGGTAATTTGTATTTCCCTTTCATTTCTATTTGTGTAGCTGAATTGTTCACTGGTGGTAGATTGTCCTTTTGCTGCATTTGAAAATGTAAATCACTAATCACAGATTCTACTTAGTCAGCTGTCACCAACATGACTAGTATATAGATAATTTCTGAGTAATGGAACTTTCTTTTACACCTTAATATGCCTTACAATATGGCTAGTTATCTAAGATACTGGACTGCTAAAAATCAAAGCAATCTATTTAATAACATTGAGTATTTCTTTTAGGATTCAGAAGTTGTTTTGGTACCTTTCAGAAGTATAGATTTATACACATAAATAAACATTAAGATTACATTGCTCATATGTGAAGTTTAAGAATAAAAGTGTCATTTGGCAGACTACAAGCTAATCATCCAGAAGTACCATTTCTTCCCACTGTATCTCATACTCCATTTTAAGTTACTCTCCTTAAATATAAATTGCTCTCATCTAGCTAATGTCTGATCCATGGGAATTTTATAATTAACACAAATTGCCTGTATAATCATTAGCTGCATAAATAACCTTACCTTTTGCAATGTTTTAATAAAAAGAGAAAATATATAATTCATCAATTACATAAACAAATAAATTAATCATGCTAAGAATACTAGGTAGTCAAAAACATCAACACATGGTAATTCAATTGAGGAGACAAACAATGTTCAGGATTAAAGCTATATTCAATAAAATAAACATTACTGTCTAATTATTTGCATTAAATATGTAGCCAGCAAACCTGAACACTAGCACATTGTCTTACGGACAGTCACCAAGTGCCTACATGCAAATCATTTTGGTAGGCTAAGCAATCAAGAAAATAATATGAAGAAGTAAAAAGGCTATGATTCTACACTGAAAGAAAGTAAGCACTAGTAAAAGAAACTGGAATATAAACAAATAATACCAAAAAGAAAAAATGATTTGAGGGGGGGAAATTAATAATAATAATAATAATAGTAACAGCCTATATCTATTTTATTTTTGTGTATTCGTTTTTATTCTAGAAAAATAACATGTATTAACTCTTCCATTCTTTCCACAATACTGTGATTTAGATACAATTATCATCTCCATTTTTGCAAAGGAGAAAACTAAGCTACAAAGAAGTTAAATAACTTACCTATGTTAAGTAAAGCAGCCAGGTTCAAACCCTAAGAAGCAGTTCTCCAGAGCCTATACAACCAAAGATATTGTTACATGGTATCCCCTCCCTTATCCATGGGGGATACTTCCAAGATCCCCAGTGGATGCCTGAAACCATGAATAGTACCATTCCTATATATACTATGTATTTTCATAAGCATACACACATGATAAAGTTTAATTTATAAATTAGGCACAGTAATAGATTAACCACAGTAACTAGTGGTAAAATAGAACAATTATAAAAGTTAAGTGAATGTGGTCCCTCTCTCTCAAAGTATCTTAGTGTACAAATTTAATAACTTTTCCCTCTTATTAAGCGCTTACTGTTCATTGTGGCTGTAACTTTTCCAATTTGAGGTATAGCAGCAAAACTAGCACAAGTCTTTTTCCTCTTCATAATTTCACAGATAGAAGTTTTTCTTAAGGTAGATCCTAGCAACTGCAGCATACAGTTTTCTTTCATTCCTTAATAAGATGACAACGTTCACCTTTTCACATGAAAGAAGCACTTTGCAGTACTTTTCAGTATATCTGAATTGCCTGTATCCCGACTCTTGTGCTTTTGGATCATTATTCAGAAAAATAAGGGTTCCTTGAACACAAATACTGTGATCTATGACAGTTGATCTGATAACCAAGATGGCTACTAAGTGCCAAATAGGATACTTTGGACAAAGGGATGATTCACCTTCCAGGTTGGATTGAGTGGGATGGCATGAGATTTCATCCCATTACTCAGAGTGGCATGCAATTTAAAACTTATGGTTGACTCAGGGTAACTGAAACCTCAGAAAGCAAAACCAAGAATAAGGGAAGACAGGGGAGGACTACTGTATTACAACTGAAAATTTGAATGGAGAAGAGTTTTCTCCAAAAATAATGACCTGCTGGCTTTAGAGTTTTCTTAAAGAGCATTTAGAAAATTACAGGGGCTGTTTTGTGAACTCAGAAACTTTTTCCATCAGCCTGACAGAATGGATTGTTTTAGGGACATTTCACATTCATTTAGTTCATAAGCTATGATATGTAAACACCAAATGACAATCATTTATATGAGACAATATATCAATGTTAGGTTATGCTGGGAATTGTTGAGAGCATTGGGACTGATATCCAGATTATGTATTCATATTCCAGCATGGGAACATTGTGGATACAGGTGCCATTAAAAATAAAATAAGAGAAAGCAGTGTGGGAAGAAAAAAGATGGCGGCGAAGTAGAGAGACGTGGAGTGCATCCCTCTCCACAGATGCATTGGGAATGCACGGAAGGACGCAGTCATTCCCACAGAGAACCAGCTGAACACCAGCAGACGGCCTCGGACACCAGAAAGGGCTGCGGGGAGCCTGACATAGCCGGTAGGGAGGCATCTACGAGGGCTCAAAGAGGGTGAAACAGCGGAGCTGTGGCAGACGGGAGGGAGTGAGAAACATACGGAGGGTCCGCAGCGCAGCTCAGCGTTCCCGGACTGAGACATCGATCCGCGGCTGAACGGAGGGTCCAGGAGCGGGAGCGTGGGAACCGGAGAGCTGGTTCAGGGTGAGAAACATTGTTGCCGGTAGGGTGACCGACCGAGAGGACAGGAGGGAGGAGGTCCGCGGAGAGGAGTGCCGGTCCCTGAGAGCTGCCCGGCCATAATGGCGGCTGGAGGCTGCAGGCTCCCTGGTGGGGGGGGAGGAGCCGCGCGCATAGCCTCTCCCTCTCTTTCGGTGCCTCTGCAACAGGCAGCGGAGAGACGCCCTGCGGGCCACCTAAGGCGCGCAGGGATAACAACCACCCTCAGGCGCTCGGGCGGGGCTAGATTAAAACTCCTTGCAATGCCAGCAGCAGGGAGGCTGCCGAGAGAAAAAAAAAAAAAAAAAAAAAACCAGCATCAAAAAGAAAAAACCCCGAGAGAGGCCCAACTCTAAGACTTTCTGTGTACGCCTGAGCCACCAGCGCCCTCTGCAACAGGCACCTCCAAGCCTGACTGAAGCAACAGTGCGCCACTGCTCACTCACTCCCAGCAGAAGGAGCCACTATTGCACCCTCTCCCTCCCCACACACTGAGGCTTACAGATGAATAATAAAGGAACCTCTGCTGGTCACAGAATAACGCAAAAAAAAAAAAAAACCCAAGGCAAGGAGAAGGACACTTACAGCTGAGACGCTAAGGAAACAGAAATAGTAGTATCAATACCTATTGAACTGGTCCATTCGGGGATCAGTTCTGGATTTTTTTTTTTTTTTCCTTTCTCTCTTTTTTTTTTTTTTTTTTTTTTTGCCTTTTTATATACTTCTACATATAGCTAAGTTTTTGGTAGTACGGACAAAATATCTTTCATACTTTCCTTTCATCCCTTTCTTTTATACACTTCTATTCCTTTCTTTTTCTTTGCATATTTCCAACCACATTACGCTCTTCTGTTCCCCTTTCTTCCAGCCATTTTAAGTGTATTTTATCTTAACATACTTATAAGCAACACTATCGGTCTGCTCAGACTCCTTGCTCTATTCTCCAGATGATGCACTGCCTTGGTATTAATATTAGGCTTTTGTCTTTATCTTAGTTCTTAGTACAGTTGTCTAATTACATTCTGAGAATCTCCATTCTCTCTGGTGGTACTCCAGCTCATTTCTATATTTGATCCTAGCTTACAAAATCTCCCTGGATTGATGTTTGTATGTGTAGCGTGTTATTTGTTGTTTGTTTGCTTTTGCTTTTGTCTCTGATTTGTTCTTTTTCAGTTGTCAATTTCTGCTGGGTTTCTCTTTGAATATCTGATAGCACACTGGGGTTCTGTCAGGTCTTTCTAGAGCCTTATGTCCTAACGGATTCAATAATTGTGTGTCTTATACATGTATGTGTTTCCTAGACTGAATATTCGTCTACTCCAATACTTGGACATTAGTCTGAGGCTTGGACAGTCTTCTATAAACACCTCTATCACCAGGACAAGCAACCCCAAAAGCTTGGACAACCATGAGGAAACAAAGAAACCCCATGCAGGCAAAGGAGCAGGAAAAAAACCCACAAGACCAAATAAATGAGGAGGAAATAGGAAAAATGCCTGAAAAAGAATTTAGAGTAATGATAGTAAAAATGATACAAAATCTCGATAACAAAATAGAGAAAGTACAAGAAACAGTTCATAAGAACTCAGAAAAACAAACAGCAATGGATAACAAAATAACTGAAATTAAAAATACTCTAGATGCTCTAACCAGCAGAATGACTGAGGCAGAAGAACGAATAAGTGAGTTGGAAGATAGAATGGGAGAAATAAATGCCACAGAGCAGGAAAAAGATAAAAAAATAAAAAGACTAGAAGACAGCCTCAGAGACCTCAGTGATAACCTTAAACGTACCAACATTCGAATTATAGGCATCCCAGAAGAAGAAGAAAACAAGAAAGGGTCTGAGAAAATATTTGAAGAGGTTCTAGTGGAAAACTTCCCCAACATGGGAAAGGAAATAATGAACCAAGTCCAAGAAGCACAGAGAGTCCCATACAGAATAAACCCAAGGAGAAATACACCAAGACACATATTAATCAAACTAATGACAATTCAACACAAAGAAAAAATATTAAAAGCAGCAAGAGAAAAGCAACAAACAACATATAAGGGAAAACCCATCAGGATAACAGCTGACCTTTCTACAGAAACTCTGCAGGCCAGAAGGGAATGGCAGGATATACTGAAAGTCCTGAAAGAGAGAAACCTACAGCCAAGAATACTCTACCCAGCAAGAATCTCATTCAGATTTGAGGGAGAAATCAAAAGCTTTCCAGACAAGCAAAAGTTAAGAGAATTCAGCACCACCAAACCAGCCTTACAACAAGTGCTAAAGGAACTTCTCTAAGTAGGAAACACAAGAAAAGGAAAACACCTACAAATACAAACCCAAAACAATTAAGAAAATGGTAATTGGAACACACATGTCAATAATCACTTTAAATGTCAATGGACTAAATGCTCCAACCAAAAGACACAGACTGGCTGAATGGATACAAAAACAAGACCCTTCTATATGCTGCCTACAAGAAACCCACTTCAGACCAAGGGAAACATATAGACTGAAAGTGAAGGGATGGAAAAAGATATTCCATGCAAATGGAAGTCAAAAGAAAGCTGGAGTAGCAATACTCACATCAGACAAATTAGACTTGAAAGTAAAGACTATTAAAAGAGACAAGGAAGGGCACTACATAATGATCAAGGGATCCATCCAAGAAGAACATATCACAATGGTAAATATCTATGCCCCCAATATAGGAGCACCTCAATACATAAGGCAAATACTAACAGCTATAAAAGGGGACATCGACAGTAACACAATTATAGTGGGAGACTTGAACACCCCACTTACATCAATGGACAGATCATCCAAACAGAAAATAAATAAAGACACACAAGCTTTAAATGACACATTAGACCATCTCGACTTAATTGATATTTATAGGACATTCCATCCAAAAACGACAGACTACACTTTCTTCTCAAGTGTACACGGAACATTTTCCAGGATAGATCACATCTTGGGTCACAAATCAAACCTCAGCAAATTCAAGAAAATTGAAATCATATCAAGCATCTTCTCAGACCACAACGCCATGAGACTAGATATCAATTACAGGAAAAAAACTGCAAAAAATACAAACACATGGAGGCTAAACAATTCACTCTTAAACAACCAAGGAATCACTACAGAAATCAAAGAGGAAATCAAAAAATATCTAGAAACAAATGACAATGAAAACACAACAACCCAAAACCTATGGGACGCAGCAAAAGCAGTTCTAAGAGGGAAGTTTATAGCAATACAGTCCTACCTTAAGAAACAAGAAAATGATCGAATAAACAACCTAACCTTACACCTCAAACAACTAGAGAAAGAAGAACAAAGAAACCCCAAAGCGAGCAGAAGGAAAGAAATCATAAAGATCAGAGCAGAAATAAATGAAAAAGAAAGGAAAGAAACCATAAGAAAAATAAATAAAACTAAAAGCTGGTTCTTTGAGAAGATTAACAAAATTGATAAACCATTAGCCAGACTCATCAAGAAAAAAAGGGAGAAGATGCAAATCAACAGAATTAGAAATGAAAAAGGTGAAGTCACAACAGACACCTCAGAAATACAAAACATCATGAGAGACTACTACAAGCAACTATATGCCAATCAATTGGATAACCTGGAAGAAATGGATACATTCTTAGAAAAATACAATCTTCCAAGACTGAACCAGGAAGAAATAGAAACCATGAACAGACCAATCACAAGTACAGAAATTGAGGCAGTGATTAAAAATCTCCCAACACACAAAAGCCCAGGACCAGATGGATTCACTGGCGAATTCTATCAAACATTTCGAGAAGAGTTAACACCTATCCTTCTCAAACTCTTCCAAAATATTGCAGAAGGCAGAGCACTCCCAAACTCATTCTACAAGGCTACCATCACCCTGATACCAAAACCAGGCAAAGATGTCACAAAAAAAGAAAACTACAGACCAATATCACTGATGAATATAGATGCAAAAATCCTCAACAAAATACTAGCTAACAGACTGCAACAGCACATTAAAAAAATCATACACCATGATCAAGTGGGGTTTATCCCTGGCATGCAAGGATTCTTCAATATACGCAAATCAATCAACGTGATACATCATATCAACAAATTGAAGGATAAAAACCATATGATCATTTCAATAGATGCAGAAAAAGCTTTTGACAAAGTTCAACATCCATTTATGATAAAAGCTCTCCAGAAAATGGGCATAGAAGGAAATTACCTCAACATCATAAAAGTCATATATGACAAACCAAAAGCCAACATTGTTCTCAATGGAGAAAAACTGGAAGAATTCCCTCTAAGAACAGGAACAAGACAAGGGTGTCCACTCTCACCACTGTTATTCAACATAGTTTTGGAAGTGTTAGCCACAGCAATCAGAGAAGAAAAAGAAATTAAAGGAATCCAAATTGGAAAAGAAGAAGTAAAATTATCACTCTTTGCAGATGACATGATACTATATATAGAAAACCCTAAAGACTCTACCAGAAAACTGCTAGCACTCATTGATGAGTTTAGTAAAGTAGCAGGATACAAAATTAATGCACAGAAATCTCTTGCATTCCTATACACTAACAACGGAAGAGCAGAAAGAGAAATTAAGGAAACTCTCCCATTCACCATTGCAACAAAAAGAATCAAATACCTAGGAATAAACCTGCCTAAGGAGGCAAAAGATCTGTATGCAGAAAACTTTAAGACATTGATGAAAGAAATCAAAGACGACACAAACAGATGGAGGGACATACCATGTTCCTGGATTGGAGGAATCAACATTGTGAAAATGACTGTACTACCCAAAGCAATTTACAGATTTAATGCAATCCCGATCAGATTACCAATGGCATTTTTCACAGAACTAGAGCAAGAAATCTTACGATTTGTATGGAAACGCAAAAGACCCCGAATTGCCAAAGCAATCTTGAGAAGGAAAAATGGAGTAGGTGGAATCAGGCTTCCTGACTTCAAACTATACTACAAGGCCATAGTGATCAAGACAGTATGGTGCTGGCACAAAAATAGAAAGGAAGATCAATGGAATAGAATAGAGAACTCAGAAGTAAGCCCAAACACATATGGGCACCTTATCTTTGACAAAGGAGGCACGAGTATACAATGGAAAAAAGACAGCCTCTTCAATAAGTGGTGCTGGGAAAATTGGACAGCTACATGTAAAAGAATGAAATTAGAACACTTCCTAACACCATACACAAAAATAAACTCCAAATGGATTAAAGACCTACATGTAAGGCCAGACACTATAAAACTCCTAGAGGAAAACATAGGCAGAACACTCTTTGACATACATCAAAGCAACATCCTTTTTGACCCACCTCCTAGAATCATGGAAATAAAATCAAGAATAAATGAATGGGACCTCATGAAACTTAAAAGCTTTTGCACAGCAAAAGAAACCATAAACAAGACTAGAAGGCAACCCTCAGAATGGGAAAAAATAATTGCCTATGAAACAACGGACAAAGGATTAACCTCCAAAATATACAAGCAGCTCAGGCAGCTTCACACCAAAAAAGCAAATAACCCAATCCACAAATGGGCAGAAGACCTAAATAGACATTTCTCCAAAGAAGACATACAGATTGCCAACAAACACATGAAAAGATGCTCAACATCACTAATCATCAGAGAAATGCAAGTCAAAGCCACAATGAGGTATCACCTCACACCAATCAGAATGGCCATCATCACAAAGTCTGGAAACAACAAATGTTGGAGAGGGTGTGGAGAAAAGGGAACTCTCCTGCACTGTTGGTGGGACTGTAAGTTGGTACAGCCACTATGGAAAACAATTTGGAGGTTCCTTAAAAAACTACAAATAGAACTACCATATGATCCAGTCATCCCACTCCTGGGCATATACCCAAAGAAAACCATAATCCCAAAAGAAACTTGTACCATAATGTTTATTGCAGCACTCTTTACAATAGCCAGGACATGGAAGCAACCTAAATGCCCATCAACAAATGAATGGATACAGAAGATGTGGCATATATATACAATGGAATATTACTCAGCTATAAAAAGGGATGAGATGGAGCTATATGTAATGAGGTGGATAGAACTACAATCTGTCATACAGAGTGAAGTAAGTCAGAAAGAGAAGGACAAATATTGTATGCTAACTCACATATACGGAATCTAAAAATGGTACTGATGAACTCAGTGACAAGAACAAGGAAGCAGATACAGAGAATGGACTGGAGAACTCGAGGTATGGGAGGGGGCCGGGGGTGAAGGGGAAACTGAGACGAAGCGAGAGAGTAGCACAGACATATATATACTACCAATTGTAAAATAGTCAGTGGGAAGTTGTTGTATAACAAAGGGAGTCCAACTCGAGGATGGAAGATGCCTTAGAGGACTGGGGCAGGGAGGGTGGGGGGGACTCGAGGGGGGTGCGTCAAGGAAGGGAGGGAATATGGGGATATGTGTATAAAAACAGTTGATAGAACCTGGTGTACCCCCAAAAAAATAAAATAAAATAATAAAAATAAATAAATAAATAAAATAAAATAAAATAAATGTATAAGTTTGTGGCCAACTATGTCATCTACCTGAGGCAGAGAGGATGGGAATCTCTTTATGAAAACATTGTTTCTGGGTGTATGCATGTATAATTTAAACAATACATTCCATTTTTTAGGGGAAAAATGTAGAAAGGTTTAAATTATAAATTGGAAATTATCAATAATCATGCAACCCAGAAAATTTCTTTCACCAAACACGCATTCTTTCACTTTTTCTTTAACATGAAGTCAGAATAAACACTTATGCATGGCAAAAAATAGCCTTCAAAATTCTCATTTTACAGAATTGTATAATTTTTCATTTTGCTAATGTCATTTAATTATGTATTTACTTAGCTTTAGATATTTAGATTATATCCATTTTCACTACTATAAAGCATGCCATTATAAGCATTACTCTAAATAAGTGTTCATCCACATTTCTGAATTTTTACTTAGGTTGTGATCTTAAATACGGAACTGATAGAATGTAATATGTAAATATTTTAATATTCTTGTTATGATTTGCTTTGTTTACATTGCCTTTGGTCAGTATTGCGTTATTAATAAAAAATATTCACGTATATTTCTAGAAAGAACTTGTATCTATGTATGTGTTTTTTTTTTTTTGTATTACTGTAAATTCTAGTAAGGTTAGACATTGTGTCTTTATGTTTATATGAGGTATTTGCTGTTTCTATTCTTTGAAATGGATTTTCTAATACATTGTTTACTGAAGTCAATTGGTATAAAGTCTTTATACATTAAAAAATAGCTTTATCTCAGATTAATTTTTCTACATATTTCCTCCAGCATATGGTTTATATTTCAGTTTGTTTTATGATGAAAATTGTTCTGTCCCCCAAAGAACTTCATAATCTAGCCAAGAAGATTTAAGAAGATAAGATTTCAGAAAGCTAGATCCTGCTTTACTTCACAAAGCACTAAACTCTGTGATCCAGATCTTAAAAGTAATAGGAAAATGGTGAAGAGAGAGATCAGTATAGCTTGAACACTTCATGCAGTGGATGTGAAACTCCACTTTTACTTTTAACATATATTTACAGACTGGCAACTATGTATTAGGCACTGGCTGGGTACTGGGAATGTAGCCTTGGGACAAAATAAGAAAACCAATGACTCTTCTCAAGAAATATATAGTTTATCTGAGGAGACAAAGTTTAAACAAGTGAAAATAAATATAATTGTGTTGGATTTAATAGATGCTATTCTGGGTACATGGGCTTTAAGTATAGGAAAAATTTGATACAATGAAAAGGAGAAACAGGGCAATTTCTATTTAGTAAATAACATAGGCCTAGGCAAGATGTAGACGTCACTGTGATGGGATTTTTAGTAATGAAGAGTCTTTCAGGCAACACTAGGGAATAAAAGGCATATGACACTATGTTTAAGAAAAAAGTCTGGAGGAAGAGGGAAAGATGGCAGTGAAGTAGAGGGATGTGGAATGCATTCCTCTCCACAGATGCATTGGGAATGCACCAAAAGATGCAATAATTCCCACAGAGAACCAGCGGAACACAAGAAGATGATCTTGGACCCCAGAAAGAACTGCAAGGATCCTGACATAACAGGTAGGGAGGCATTTACAATGGTTCAAAGAGGATGAAGTGGCTGAGCTGAGCTGTGGTAGATGGGAGAGACATGGAGGGTCTGCACCACAGCTCAGTGTTCCCGGACTGAGACGTCAATTCACAGCTGAACAGGGGGTCTGGGAGTGGGAGTGTGGGAACCAGAGAACTGGTTCAGGGTGAGAAACATTGTTGGGAGTGGGGAGATGGACCAAGAGGACAAGAGTGAAGAGGTCCACAGCGAAGAGTGCCTGCCCCAGAGAGCTGCGGGGCCATGGTGGCAGCTGGATGCTCCTGGCTCATGGGCATGGGGGAGGAACCATGGGCATAGCCTCTCTCTCTCTCCCTATCTCTCTCGGTGCCTGCAACTGACAGCGGAAGGACCCCAGTGGGCCAAGCTAAGCACTCAGGGATAAAAAAGGCCCCCAGGTAGAGCTGGCTTAGAGTGCCTGCAACCGAGAGCCAAAAGCCCTCAGCATGGCCCAATTCTGAGACCTTCTGTTTACACCTGAGCCACTGGCGTCCCTCTACAACAGGCACCTCCATGCCCGACTGAACCGCCATGACACAGACAGGGCACCATTGCTCACTCACTCCCAGGGGAAGGTGCCGCTATTGTACCCTCTCTCTCCCCACACACCAGCACTTACAGACAAACAATAAAGGAAGCTCTGCTAGTCACAGAATAATACAAAAAACCCAAGGTGGGTAGAAGGACACTTACAGCTGAGACACTAGGGAAACAGAAATATTAGTATTAATTCTTTTGAACTGGTCCATTTTGGGGTCACTTCTAGTTTTTTTTTTTTTTTCTTTTCTTTTTTTTTTCTTTTTTTGTTTTTTCCTTTTATTAATTATTATCTTAGTCCTAAGGGATCTAAAAGTTTTATAACATATTTTTTATTCTATTTTTTATTCTATTATTATTTTAAGCCTTTTTTATATTTCTATTTCTAGCTAAGTTTTTTGTAGTGCTGACTATATATCTCTCCTACCATTTTTTATCTATCTTTTATACATTTCTAATTCTTTCTTTTTATTTTCATATTTCCAGTCACAATATGCTCTTCTGTTGCCCTATCTTCTATCCTTTTTTAGTTTATTTTATCTTAATATACTTATAAGCAACATTATCAATCTTCTCAGTCTCCTTGCTTTACTCTCTAGATGACACACCATCTTGGTATTTATTATTAGGTTTTTGTCTTTATCTTAGCTCGTAGTATAATTGTCTAATTTCATTCTGAGAATCATCAGTCTGTCTGGTGGTACTCTAGCTCTTTATTATATTTGACCCTAGCTTTCAATATCTGCCTGGATTTGTGTTTGTGTGTGTGATGTTATTTGTTTGTTTGTTTTTGCTTTTGTTTCTGTTTTGCTCTGTTTTGGTTTTGAATTTCTGTTGGTTTTCTCTTTGAATGTCTGAAAGCATACTGGGGTTCTTCTGTCAGGTCTTTCTAGTACCTTATGTTCTATTGGATTCAGTATGTGTGTGTCTTATAAATGCGTGTTTCCTTGACTTAATATTTGTTTGACTCAACACTCTGCCATTAGTCTGGGGCTTGGACAGCATTCTTTAAACCCCTCTATTGCTGGGGCAAGCAACCTCTGAAGTTTAGACTACCATGAGAAAACAAAGAAACACCATGCAGGCAAAGGAGCAGGAAAAAAACCCACAAGACCAAATAAATGAAGAGGAAATAGGAAAAATGTCTGAAAAGGAATTCAGATCAATGATAGAAAAAAGGAAACAAAATCTTGATAACAAAACACAGAAAATAAAAGAAACAGTTAATAAGGACTCAGAAGAACTAAAGAACAAACATACAGCAATGGACAACAAAAAAATTGAAATTAAAAATACTCTAGATGGTATAAACAGCAAAATAACTGAGGCAGAATAACAAATAAGTCAGTTGGAAGATAGAATGGGAGAAATAACTGCCACAGAGCAGGAAAAAGAAAAAAGGATAAAAAGAATAGAAGACAGTCTCAGAGACATTAGTGATAACATTAAGCACAACAACATTCGAATCATAGGCATCCCAGAAGAAGAAGAAAACAAGAAAGGGTCTGAGAAAATATTTGAAGAGGTTATGGTGGAAAACTTCCCCAACATGGAAAAGGAAATAATTAACCAAGTCCAAGAAGTGCAGAGAGTCCCTTAGAGAATAAACCCAAGGAGAAATACACCAAGACACATATTAATCAAACTAATGACAATTCAACACAAAGAAAAAATATTAAAAGCAGCAAGAGAAAAGCAACAAATAACATATTAGGGAAAACCTATAAGGATAAGAGCTGACCTTTCTACAGAAACTCTGCAGGCCAGAAGGGAATGGCAGGATATACTGAAAGTCCTGAAAGAGAAAAACCTACAGCCAAGAATACTCTACCCAGAAAGAATCTCATTCAGATTTGAGGGAGAAATCAAGAGCTTTCCAGACAAGCAAAAGTTAAGAGAATTCAGCACCACCAAACCAGCCTTACAGCAATTGCTAAAGGAACTTCTCTAAGTAGGAAACACAAGAAAAGGAAAACACCTGCAAAAACAAACACAAAAGAATTAAGAAAATGGTAATAGGAACACATCTCAATAATCACCTTAACTGTAAATGGATTAAATGCTCCAACCAAAAGACACAGACTGGCTGAATGGATACAAAAACAAGACCCTTCTATATGCTGCCTACAAGAAACCCATGTCAGACAAAGGGATACATATAGACTGAAAGGAAAGGGATGGAAAAAGATATTCCATGCAAATGGAAGTCAAAAGAAAGCTGGAGTAGCAATACTCATATTAGGCAAATTAGACATTAAAGTAAAGACTATTACAAGAGACAAGGAAGGAAACTACACAATGATCAAGGGATCCATCTAAGAAGAACATATCACAATGGTAAATATCTATGCCCCCAACATAGGAGCACCTCAATACATAAGGCAAATGCTAACAGCCATAAAAGGGGAAATCAACAGTAACACAATTATAGTGGGAGACTTGAACACCTCACTTACATCAATGGACAGATCATCCAAACAGAAAATAAATAAGGACACACAAACTTTAAATGACACATTAGACCATCTCAACTTAATTGATGTTTATAGGACACTCCATCCAAAAATGACAGAATACACTTTCTTCTCAAGTGCACATGGAACATTTTCCAGGATAGATCACATCTTGGGTCACAAATCAAGCCTTGGAAAATTCAAGAAAACTGAAATCATATCAAGCATCTTCTCTGAAAACAACGCCATGAGACTAGATATCAATTACAGGAAAAAAACTGCAAATAATACAAACATGCAGAGACTAAACAATACACTGTTTAACAACCAAGAAATCATTAAAGAACTCAAAGAGGAAATCAAAAAATATCTAGAAACAAATGACAATGAAAACACAACAACCCAAAACCTACGGGATGCAGCCAAAGCAGTTATAAGAGGGAATTTTATACCAATATAGTCCTACCTCAAGAAACAAGAAAAATATCGAATAAAAAACCTATCCTGATACCTAAAGCAATTAGAAAAAGAAGAACAAAGAAACCACAAAGTGAAGATAAGGAAAGCAATCATAAAGATCAGATCAGAAATAAATGAAAAGGAAAGGAAGGAAACAATAGCAAAGATCAATGAAACTGAAAGCTGGTTCTTTGAGAAGATAAATAAAATTAATAAACCATTAGCCAGACTCATCAGGAAAAAAAGGGAGAAGATGCAAATCAATAGAATTAGAAATGAAAAAGGGGAAGTAACAACTGACACCACAGTAATACAAAAGATCATGAGAGACTACTACAAGCAATTATATGTCAATAAATTGGATAACCTGGAAGAAATGGATAAATTCTTAGAAAAATACAGTCTTCCAAGACTGAACCAGGAAGAAATAGAAACTATGTACAGACCAATCACAAGTGAAATTGAGACTGTGATTAGAAATCTGCCAACAAACAAAAGGCAAGGGCCAGCAGGATACACAGGCAAATTCTATCAAACATTTCAAGAAGAGCCAACACCTATCCTTCTCAAACTCTTCCAAAATATAGCAGAAGGAGGAACACTCTCAAACTCATGCTATAAGGCCACCATCACCCTGATACCAAAACCAGGCAAATATGTCACAAGAAAAGAAAATTACAGACTAATATCACTGATGAATGTAGATGCAAAAATCCTCAACAAAATACTAGCTATCAGAATCCAACAGTGCATTAAAGAAAAATCATAGACCATGATCAAGTGGGGTTTATCCCTGGGATGCAAGGATTCTTCAATACATGCAAATCAATAAATGTGATACATCATATCAACAAATTGAAGGATAGAAACCATATGATAATCTCAATAGATGCAGAAAAAGCTTTTGACAAAATTCAACATCCATTTACAATAAAAACTCTCCAGAAAATGGGCATAGAAGAATATTACCTCAACATAGTAAAAACCATAATATATAAGAAACCAAAAGCCAACATCATTCTAAATGGTGAAAAACTGAAATCATTCCCTCTATGAACAGGAACAAGACAAGGGAGTCTACTCCCACCATTATTATTTAACATAATTTTGGAATTTTTAGCCACAGCAATCAGAGAAGAAAATGAAATAAAAGGAATCCAAATAAGAAAAGAAGTAAAATTGTCACTCTTTGCAGATGACATGATATTATACATAGAAAACCCTAAAGATTCTACCAAAAAAACTGCTAGCACTAACTGATCAGTTTAGTAAAGTAGCAGGATACAAAATTAATGCACAGAAATCTCTTACTTTCCTATACACTAACAACAAAAGAGCAGAAAGAGAAATTAAGGAAACTCTTCCATTTACCATTGCAACAAAAAGAATAAAATACCTAGGAATAAACCTGCCCAAGGAGGCAAAAGATCTGTATGCAGAAAACTTTAAGACATTGCTGAAAGAAATCAAAGACGGCACAAACAGATGGAGGGACATACCATGTTCCTGGATTGGAAGAATCAACATCGTGAAAATGACTGTACTACCCAAAGTAATGTACAGATTCAATGCAACCCCTATCAAATTACCAATGGCATTTTTTCACAGAACTGGAACAGGAAATCTTACAATTTGTGTGGAAATGCAAAAGACCCTGAATAACCAAAGCAATCTTGAGAAGGAAAAATGGAGTTGGTGGAATCAGGCCTCCTGACTTCAAACTATACTACAAGGCCATAGTGATCAAGACAGTATGTACAGGCACAAAAATATAAAGAAAGATCAATGGAAAAAATAGAGAGCTCAGAGGTAAGCCCAAGCACATATGGGCACCTTATCTTTGACAAAGGAGTCAAGAATATACAATGGAAAAAAGACAGCCTCTTCAATAAGTGGTGCTGGGAACATTGGACAGCAACATGTAAAAGAATGAAATTAGAACACTTCCTAACACCATATACAAAAATAAACTCCAAATGGATTAAAGACCTACATGTAAGGCCAGACACTATAAAACTCTTAGAGGAAAACATAGGCAGAACACTCTATGACATCCATCAAAGCAAGAACCTTTTTGACCCACCTCCTAGAATCATGGAAATAAAATCAAGAATAAACAAATGGGACCTCATGAAACTTAAAAGCTTTTGCACAGCGAAAGAAACCATAAACAAGACAAGAAGGCAACCCTCAGAGTGGGAAAAATACTTGCCAACAAAGCAACAGACAAAGGATTAATCTCCAAAATATACAAGCAGCTCATGCAGCTTAATACCAAAAAAGCAAACCCAATCCACAAATGGGCAGAAGACCTAAATAGACATTTCTCCAAAGAAGACATAGAGATGACCAACAAACACATGAAAAGATGCTCATCATCACTAATCATCAGAGAAATGCAAGTCAAAGACACAATGAGGTATCACCTCATACCTGTCAGAATGACCATCATCAAAAAATCTGGAAACAACAAATGTTGGAGAGGGTGTGGAGAAAAGGGAACTCTCCTGCACTGTTGGTGGGACTGTAAGTTGGTACAGCCACTATGGAAAACAGTTTGGAGGTTCCTTAAAAAACTACAAATAGAACTACCATATGATCCAGTAATCTCACTGCTGGGCATATACCCAGAGAAAACCATAATCTGAGAAGAAACATGTACCATAATGTTTATTGCAGCACTATTTACAATAGCCAGGACATGGAAACAACCTAAATGCCCATCAACAAATGAATGGATACAGAAGATGTGACATATATATACAATGGAATACTACTCAGCTATAGAAAGGAATGAGATGGAGCTATAAGTAATGAAGTGGATAGAGCTAGAGTATGTCATATAGAGTGAAGTAAGCCAGAAAGAGAAAAACAAATATTGTATGCTAACTCATATATATAGAATCAAAGAAAAAAATGGTACTGATGAACTCAGTGACAAGACAAGAATAAGGATGCAGATGCAGAGAATGGACTGGAGGACACGAGGTTGGGGGGAGCGGGGTGTGAAGGGGAAGCTGTAACAAAGTGAGAGAGTAGCATAGACATATATATTCTACCAGCTGTAAAAGAGTTAGCCAGTGGGAAGTTGCTGTATAACAAAGGGAGATCAACTAGATGATGGATGATGCCTTAGAGGACCGGGAAGGGGATGGTGTGGGGGGAGATTCGAGGGAGTGAGTGCATACTGGGATATGTGTATAAATACAGCTGATTGATTTTGGTGTAGCTCAAAAACTGGTACAAGAGTGTAAAGCAATCATATTTCAATAAAGATCTAAAAGAAATGAAAATAAAAAGAAAAAAGGCTTTATTTGAAGGACATAAAATGTCAGGATGAGGGCTGTAGACTTTGTTCTATAAACTTGGAGAACATCAAATAATTTTTAAAGCAATATTGGATTTAGAAACAGAGACATTTCTTTATTATTATCACTCCATTATTTTGTTTTTTGTTTTTCTTTTTCTTAAAGTATAGTTGATTTACAATATTATACTAATTTCCAGTGTACACCATAGTGATTCAGTATTTTATACCCCATATACAGGTTTGTAAAATAGTGACTATATTCTCTGTACTGTACAATATGTATCTTATTTATTTTATACATTGTAGACTGTACCTTTTAAATCTCTGCCACTATCTTGCCCCTCCCTCCATCACTCCACCTGTTGGTAACCATGAGTTTGTTCTCTGTATCTTTGAGTTGGTTTCTGGCTTGTTATATTCATTCATTTTATTTTTTTAGATTCCACATATAATATATGTCATTCTCTGTCTGGCTTATTTCAGTAAATGTAATACCCTCTAGATCCAACTATGCTGTTGTCAGTGGCAAAACTTCATTATTTTTTTCTGACTGGGAAGTATTTCATCATATATGTGCTTCATCTGGTTTACATGTTCACCTAATGATGGATATTTAGGTTGCTTCCATATCTTCACTATTGCAAGTAATGTTGCTGTGAAAATTGGGGTGAATATATCTTTTCTGATTAGTATTTTCATTTTCTTCAGATATATACCCAGCAATGAAAATACCGGATCACAAGGTAGTTCTAGTTTTAGTTTTCTGAGGAAACTCGATACTGTTTTCCATAGCGGCTGCACAAATTTACATTCCCACTAACAGCGTACAAGGTTTCCCTTTTCTCCATATTATCGTGAACACTTGTTATTTGTGCTTTTTTTCTTTCTTTCTTTTTTTTTTTTTTTTTTTTTTTTTTTTGCTGTGCACAGGCTTTCTTTAGTTGCAGTGAGTGGGGGCAATTCTTTGTTGTGGTGCATGGGCTCCTCTTTGCCGTGGCTTCTCTTTTTGTGCAGCACAGGCTCTAGGTGCTTGGGCTTCAGTAATTGCAGCACATGGGCTCAATAGTTGTGGCTCATGGGCTCTAAAGCACAGGCTCAATAGTTGTGGCACATGGGCTTAGTTGCTCCATGGCATGTGGGATCTTCCTCAAGCAGGGATCAAACCCGTGTCCCCTGCATTGGCAGGTGGATTCTTAACCGTTGTGCCATCTAGGAAGCCCTATTTGTGCTCTTTTTGATGATAGTTATTCTGACAAGTGTGAGGTGATATCTCACTGTGGTTTTGATTTGCAGTTTCCTGATGATTAGTGATGTTGGGGATCTTTTTGTATACTGTTGGCATTCTGTATGTCTTCAGTTCTCTTGCCCATTCTTTAATTGGGTAGACTTTTTTTAATATTGAGTTATATGAACTGTTTATATATTTTGGATATTAACCCCTTATGGGTAGTGTAATTTGAAAATTTTTTCTCCCATTCAGTAGGTTTTGTTCTTATTTTAACCATGATTCCTTTGCTGTTCAAAAGCTTCTACATTTAATTAGGTATTACTTGTTTATTTTTGCTTTTGTTTCCTTTGCCTGAGTCAAGTCCCACCCTCAAACAATAACATTGTTACAACTATGTCAAAGCATATTCTGCCTATGTTTTCTTCTGGTAGTTTTATGATTTTCAGTCTTACATTTAGGTCTTTAAAACCATTTTGATTTTTTTTGTATGGTGTGAGGAGATACTCTAATTTTGTTATTTTACATGTAGCTGTATGATTTCCTCAGCACCAATTTTAAAGAGGCTTTTTCCCCATTTTACATTTTGGCCTTCTTTGTTGTAGATTAATTGACCATATGTGTTTGGGTTTATTTCTGGGCTCACTATTCTATTTCATTGATCTCTGTGTTTTATGCTGGCAACATACTGTTTTTATTACTGTAGCTTTGTAATATAGTCTGAACTCAGGGTGTATAACACCTCCAGCTTTGTTCTTTTTTTCTCAAGATTGCTTTTGCTCTTTGGGATCTTTTCTAGTTCCATATACATTTTAAGATTATTTTTTTCTAGTTGTGAAAAAGGCCATTGATATTTTGATAGGAATTGCATTAGATCTGTAGATTCCTTGTGCAGGGTGGACATTTTAACAATACTTTTTTTTCAATCCATGAACATGGGATATCTTTCCATTTCTTTATGTCATCTTCAAATTTAACAATATATTAAATGGACCATACCCCATCATCAAGTTTGATTTATTCCACAGATGCAAGTATGGTTCAATATATACAAATCAATCAATGTGATATACCACATTAACAAAACAAATGATAAAAATAACATGATCATCTTAATAGATGCAGAAAAAGCATTTGACAAAACTTAAGTTCATACCTGTTAAAACTCTCATCAAAGTTGGTATAGAGGAAACATATCTCAACATAATAAAGCCCATTTATGAAAATCCACAGCTAACATCATACTCAATGGTAAAAAGCTGAGAGATTTTCCTCTAAAATCAGGAATAAGATAAGGATGCCCACTCTCACTACTTCTATTTAACATAGTATAGGGAGTCCTAGTCACAGCAGTTAGACAAAATAAATAAATAAAAGCCATCCAAATTGGAAGGGAAGAAGTAAATCTGTCACTATTTCCAGATGACATGATACTATATATAGAAAGCCTAAAGTCTCCAAAACTGAAAGCTATTAGAAATAATAAATATAAAGGTGCAGGATATTTATTTTAATCCATTATTATCTAGTTTTTAGATATTTGTATGTTTAGAAGCCACTGGAATGAACATTGCCATTTGGCTATGAACAATCTATTCATAATCCTATGAGATTAATATTTTTTAAGTTGGTCTTGGATGATAGAGTGGTCATATGACCATTGTTTGGTTGAACTATTCAACCCAAAACATGAAGCTACTATAGGGGCTATATATATATATATATATATATATATGCACATTTATACATATTTGCATATTTTATATTTTATGATCTATATTTATCCAATAATCTATGCATATTTATAAATTATGAGTGTTTAATATAAAACTTGGGGGGGATATGATTATTAAGGAAGATATATGAATTTCCAGGAATGCTTTTGGTGAAAATTTTGAGAGCCACTGTGTGTGAAGCACTGTCCTAGACACTAGGTTAAATTGTTTAATAAGACATAAAGATTCCTCAGGATGTTATCTTTTGGTAGTTGTATATATAATTTAGATTAAGTATGAAATTTTCCCTTTCAGAAAAAAAATAAGAGGTGCCAAATCTAATTGTAACTTTAAGCAACTTTTGTGGAAATACTACATTCTCTTTTACTACTACAACATCCTAGGGAAAGGAGGTAGGGACAGAGGTTGTGGAACAGTTATTACTTGTTCTTGTTCCATTGGTTATGTACATTATCTTCTTTAATTCTAGTAAGAATCTATAAAGTACACATTATCCCATTTGCTTTTATAGGTGTGGAAGTTACATATTAAAGATGGTATAGTTAACCTAAGTTATGCAGCTGGTGTTCACACTGTGATTTTATTCAAAAGCTCTGTGAGTCCAAATATATAGTAATTTTTATAGTGTAGTATGTTGGATACAGGTGAAGTTATTAAAGGTAGAGTTTCAATTTTTTAAACCAAGTTTGAAATTTGAAATCATGTTAAATAACTGGAATTGGTGATTATGTCATTACGTTTCCTGTTTTCTGCTTACACCTAGGTTAAAACATGAATCAACCTATTTCATGATCCGTGGTACATCATTTCATCAACTCCCTACAGTCCTAGGACAAAAGTTAGGATATAGTATGGTTTACAGTGTCATGGGACAGAGTTTGTACCCTTATCTGTATGTGGTCTCGGTTTTGTTAGGCCCCATTTGTACACCAATGTCCAATGTAAAAAAATTTCAGATTATCTCATTTTCTTGCACTTGCCATGTTTCTTCCCCATTTGCAGCAATTTCTATCTGCTATTATTTTTGCTGGGAACACTCTCAACTTTACCAAGCTAACCCTTAACTGACTACTCAGCCATTACTAATGCCAATAATTTTTTCTGAATTCTTGAGGCTGG
This sequence comes from Hippopotamus amphibius kiboko, assembly GCF_030028045.1. Lineage (NCBI taxonomy): Eukaryota > Metazoa > Chordata > Mammalia > Artiodactyla > Hippopotamidae > Hippopotamus > Hippopotamus amphibius. Next base: position 38,507,187 of record NC_080193.1, read on the forward strand.
GTTACATATAAGTTTCTATAGTGCACTGCACTTTCCTTTCAACTTAACTTACTACATTGAATTGTGATTATTAATTTAGTTTTTGTTTTACTGCTTAATTCTTAATTTCATGAGATCAAAAACTGCCAATCTTGTTTACGTATGAACTAAGCACTGAGTCTGGTTTCTGGGTTCTATACATATTTATGGAATCAATACTTCCTTAAATTAGTAGCACCAAATAATTTATTTCAAAGAAGAATCATCTGAGCTCCAAGTTTCTAAATCAAATAGGAAATAACAATGATTTCCTTTCTAAAAGCATGCCCTTAATAGAAGACTCGTAGGCAACTTCAATTGTACAATTTTACAAATTTTTAGTTTGAATTTAATTTATTATGCAATAATATATGTAGTATTTCAAATGCATACTACATATTTACATCTCTCTATATATGTTAAAATGCTAGAGCATTGTGCTCTGTGTGTGTATATATATATATGATATGTATTTTAACTGTACAACATAAATCTGTAATGTTTAGAAGTTAGTTTAGAATAAAAAAATGTAGATATCTCAATCTGCTCTTATCCTTCTGACGTTGTGTTAAGATGGGTAACCTGTTGGTCTGAATAGATGCAAAAAATCAATTATAAAAAAAGGAAGTAAGTCACATAAATTTTACAGAAAAAAAATTCAAATGGGTTTCTTTCTCATTAATCAAGTTTGGTTCTTATGTTGGTGATTTAAAACTTAGAGAAAGAAGTTGACTTGCTGGAGACCACTTGCAATTTCATTAAGAAGAGTCAGTTCTAAAACATGCATGTTTTTCAAAAGATATTTCTGTACTAGGTCAACATATTCAGGAGGCTAATGAATTTATTTCAAATTTCTAATGAGCAGAAGGAATTTTCCTAATTAACAGGATCACACAAGGAGTTAAAAAAAAATCAGCTGATGTAGTCTGCCATAAATCAACTAATTTCAATGCAAGTGTCTGAGTCATTGATTCTTGTTTCTCATTGTGCAGGTCTCCAACATTGATGAACTGTAGTGAATTAAACTTCTAATTTATAGCATCTACTCTAGAATTCATGACTTTCAGCTCTACTGGAGCAAGCCTACTTTTCCAATTGGAGGAACTATTTTTAGTTAGTAAAATACAGTAATGTCATTATCACTCTATGATACATACAAAGTATAAATTAAAACAGTATACTAGTACATTCAGAAGAAAAACATTATACTCTTTGTTAGAATATTTATTTCAGTATAATCTTCTAATAAAGAAACAATATTTCTGGACAAAGAAGAATAAACATTATGAAAATGAATTAAAATGTTTTTAATCAATGGAATTATTTACTAATTTTGAGTATCTATGTTATTTTCTTTTCTTAAAATCAATTAATTAATTGGCCTCACTGGGTCTTTGATGCTGCACATGGACTTTCTCTAGTTGCAGCAAACAGGGGCTCCTCTTCATTGTGGTGCGCAGGCTCCTCATTGTGGTGGCTTCTCTTGTTGCAAATCACAGGCTCTAGACACATGGGCTTCAGTAGTTGCAGCACACAAGCTCAATAGTTGTGACACACAGGCTTAGTTGCTTCATGACATGTGGAATCTTCCTGGAGCAGGGATCGAACCCATGTCCCCTGCATTGGCAGGCGGATTCTTAACCACTGCACCACCTAGGAAGTCTGCTACTTTCTTTTAAAACTTCTCAAATCTTATCTTCACAATCTCTATAGAATAGGGAAAATAACAGTAATAACATTAAATTCTGGTGATAATTGAATAAGGTAATGAAGGTAAATACTTAGCACAATGTTTTGCTCATAGTAAACTCCCAATATATGTTACTTATAATAATTGAGATAGAATATTACAATTGAAATTGTTAATATTAACATTGTTCTTTTGATAGAATTGGTCATTTAGCATTTTTATGTGAGGTTTCGTGTATTAGTCATTAAATGAGTGAACAAGACTTGGTACTTGGGAATCCAACTATAATTTCTCTTATTGCCCAAGGGTAAGGATAATTCAAATGTCTGCTCCTTTTTTTTTTTTTAACTTTCATTGTAACCATATCTCTCCAGCTTAGCTATAGCTGATTTTATTGCAACAGTGACAACTCAATTTTCATCTATATATTGCTAATTAACTTAATCTTCTGCTACATAAGAAACCCCTGAGCCCTGAGTTACATTTGGCGCTTCCTTAATGAAAAATTTTATAACCATGGTTGTCTGGGGGCTAATAAGATCCTTCTCTCAGAATCATAAAATGTATTTAGATATAGAAAAATGGGAAAAGGGAAGATTAAAGAACAGGAAATGGAATAGATAGGTGAAGATCAATGTACATAACAATTTTAGAATATTTTGAAAGACTGGTTCCCAAAACACTAGAGCATGAAAATCACCTGGTATATTTCTTAAGACAGTAATGCCTCATAATTCCTGGACAATTCCTTCCTCATTCCAATGAATCATAATTTTGCAGAGAGCATTTATGGAATTTTTAAATTCATGACTCTTTGTAATCTATTCTGTTTGGAAGAGACCTCTATCTAACCCTGGCCAGGATAGGATTTTGTTTTGTTTTGTGTGTTTTTTTTTTTTTTTGTTTGTTTGTTTTTTAACTAAAAGAGCTGCTCCCAGCAGAGATTTAAAGCTGCTTTCACTTATAGGCCCTATGGCCCCTGTTCAAAGATGGTATATGGTAATGGTTAAATTGTATTATAATTGTTTACTTATTATCTTTCCACCAAACCATGTACTTCATAAAGTGCTGGGTCTTATCCCTGTGTCCCCACACCCTGCTAAGCTGCCTGACCTTTGGTGGTTACCCACTGAATGTTTGTTGGTTGAATGAACCATTTTGCTATGGGGACATGGAGACTCACCTCAGCAGCACAACACATTATAAATATAACAAAGGGATTACTGGGGAAGAAGTTATAAACACAGACACAGAAGATGATGCCCTATTCCTTGTAGGTTCTCAACTGCAGAAGTGTGGTTAAGTCAGAAATACGAGGCTGGTGTAACATGAAGTGAACTTATTAGAGGCATGCGGCCTTAATGCTACCTATTTATACATGAAGGGAAAAGTGAACTCTTAGGCAACTTTGTAACACCTGGAGCTTCTTCGTTGTGAAAGTAAATTATTTAGGAAAGAAAAGCCTTCTGGAGTGAGCCAGTTCTTGTGTTGACCTCAGATTAGTAACTCTGTGCTACCTTATAAAATGAGGGGAGAAACTGAAATTCCACAACAGTCTGTTTCCTCCCTTCCTGAACTATTCCCATTTCAAGAATGCACTACTCCCTGTCTGTGTACCACTCTCTGCTTTCTTCTGGGTGTGTTCTCTGGAATTAATTTAGGCTAAACTGCAGGTGAACTAAGATTTAGAGGAGTCCTTTAAATGTTTAGTTAAAAAAGAAGATTGGTAGAAATTTAAGCACTAACTCTGCCAGTGAGAACTTTTCTGGAATACTTCAAGGCATTATAGGCAATTAGTTTCCTAAGCACAGGCACACAGCAATGTTGTTTTGTTTTCTGCAAAAATGACATATGTGTGTGTATTATTTCTTCTCTGTTAGTTCTTTGTAATAGGAGGTTCAAAAAATTAAGTTGTATAATTCTTATGAAAAATATTTCGAGTTCAAGATATGCATTAGAAGAGAAATAGGCAGGAAAGCTCTTTGAGATTTATGAAGATTTCTCTAGCTTCTAAAATTATTCCCAAACATTTCAAAATTTTTAGTTTTCTAAAAATTAAAAACTGTTTCTTCTAACCTTGAGACACTGTGATACAATGAAAATACATCTCATATTAAGCTGGTAGCTATAGATTCTACTTCTAAGCTTTACCTCTTCATAGGTATAGGTGATTTTTCTTCAGAGTAAATCCAAGAAATATTTTTCTCCATCACAATATACAAGCTTTGAAGCTTTTTATTTAATTTCACTGAGCTTCTGTCTACTAAAATTTCAAAAGGAAGTAATACTACCAGCTTCTTGGCAATTTTGTGATTATTACATGAGACCATACTTCAAAGCATTAAATACATTTTCTGAAGCACATTGCTAATAAGCATTGAATAAATGCTGGATGTTACTAATATATTTATGACAAATGAAAAGCATTCAAGTTTAGAAAGATAAAGAAGCCACATGAGAGTGAACTGAAATGAAGAAAACACATCTCAAAAAATATTAATTACACATAAATGTGTAAGTAAGGAATTCTATAGAATTTCACAAGAGAATGAAAGCAATATAGATTTAGTCAGTCTACTACAGATAAACTTAGATGGTGGAATTGGAGACTGAGATGTTAAAAATATAATAAGTGGAGCTGATTGGAAAAGAAGGAAGGATCTGTGCTCTGATGAAAAAAAGAGTTAAATAAGTCAATTGTACTATCTATAAATTTAAAAATAAGTAGTGAATTAAATTGAAAAATTCTGAAATTATAGGAATCCTTTGAAAATGTTCACAGTACCTCACAATCTTAGACATTGTTTCTTCTAACCCTAACACACTATGATACAATGAAAACATATCTCATATTTAAGCTGGCAGCTATAGATTCTACATCTAAGCTATACGTCTTCATAGGTAATCAAAGAATCCCTTTGAGTATCAGCTTTTGTATCTATAAAGTGAAAATAATAATGCCTTGCTATTGGATAATTCTTCAGATAAAATAAAATACAAGAGTGAATATGACACATATTTGATAGTCAACGAAACAAATGAAGATTCCAGGCCTGAAGGAACTTCATGGTAGAAGTTACATTTAAGTGCCAACCAAAGGAAAGTTTTACCTTCACTGACTTATTTTGACAAAAGGCTCGCTGTGTGAATACTGGTGATGGCTGAAATGTAGCATCACCACAACGTCCTGAATATAATGCTAGAAGACTGTATTCTCTGCATTGGTCTTTCACCTTGGGTCAAATTCTGCCTGTCCAAGATAAATTTTGTGAAAAAATGTATATGTGGATGATTTTCTTATGTCAGAGATATTTGCTAGAATTTACTACTATGAAAAAAAATTTTTTTTTTTTCTCTACAATGACTTTTTTTCCCTTATATCAGTGGCCTTTTGTTCTGCTTATCCCTGGCCACAAATTTTGAAACAAAATTACTACTTTGCAATTTGTTGTTACATTAGCAGAGGCTTAATTAATATTCATAAGTCAGCACGTGGCCTATTGACGCAAGGTTCTTTGGTAGAGATTGATGGTCACTGCCACTGGTAATGTATTTTTCTTTTATTGGTCAAAATAACTTCCATGAACATGAGTTATTCAGATGAGATCCGTGCATCTCAAATTTTAATTGGGAAAGGAATAAGGGATTCATCAAAAAAATATTATACCTAAACTAGAATAGGCTTCAAAAGAATTTGAATTCTTGAGAATTCAGAAAAGTAGAGTTTTTTCATTAAGAAACATTATTTAAAAGAGAAAAGTAAATTGTATTTTTGGTAGGGAAGAGAGAGTAAAGTTTTTTGAGTGTTTTTCCCTCTCTACATGAACCTTTGACCTTGCTATTTTTTATAAATTTGAAAAATAATTTTATGTATGTTTGCACTCTACTTATTTAATAATAGATCTTGCACACATTCCCAATATTATTAAACATTTCTCTACAATATCCCTTTGAATACTACCTGGTATTTGTTACATAAACCAATTGGACATCTAGATTGCTACAAAATACTCACTGCAAAACAGAGACGTAGTTAATTTATTCCTAGAAATATTTACTGAAATCCTAGAAAATACCACATTTAAAGAGTGCATGATGATACCTTCATTGGCAGCCGATACTTCTCTTTATATTCCTAGATTTCCAGTAAGACCTAACAGAATCAATGCTAGTTTTTCATGTGGCAAGATTTTAAGGATCTGTCACCCCTTAAAAATTTCCCACAACCCATAGAGCATTCTTGAAAGTCACTGTACTAGCATCTTTATCATTTTTTTTTTTCTGGTTAAAATCCAAATGACTTGTGAGAGGGCCATGCAAAGCTCTTAACCAGTTAAACATGAGTATGGACAATATGTTTAGGGCAAAAGGGGGCTTGGTATAGACTGAGAATAACGCCTCTAAGGCATAAGGTAGCCAGGAACTTGTCTCCCCACACTGGGAAATTTTGGACAATCAGTGGAGGGCAACCTCCTTAAAATAAGCCCAAGTAGAATGATCAACCCAGAGTCTATCAGATGGCTTTTCATTTCCCTGTACATCTGACCCCTATGCCACTTTGTCTTTGTGTTGTCATGCTTACATTATCATTGTTAAGTCTGTACTTTGCTTCTGAACAAACTTAGCAAGAGCTTGCAGGGAATATAAAAAAAAAGTTATATTATGTTTTAATGATTGCCAAGTAATATTAGAAAAGTGTATGCTCTCCCTTTTCAGAAGAAAAAATAACACAGATGTTTAACGAGATTTATCTTCACATAAAATAATGAAATCTGCTTTTTGGATTAGGAAATGCAATAACTCAGCCAAACCCTGGCACAAGAGATGTTCCCCTGTTGAATCCCCTTCCGTTTCAGGCTGAGAAAGTAAAAGAATTGGAAAAAGGCAGGACATATTTAATGCATGTAAAACTGTAATTATAACATATTTTTAATAAGCCTCTGTCTTTCCTGTCACTTTTTACAATGATGGTGCTATATTGCATTCATTTCAAAACAGGAATGAGGGTAGAACTGATTGTGTTCAATTTATTATATATGTATTTTTTCTTATTTTGCCAAACACTCTTTTATAGATAGGCAATCCAACAAGCGTAAAAGCACCTCAGAGATATAAAAAGAGAAAAAAATATAATTGGGTCATTGAGCCAGGTTCTAAGATCACATTCATTTTCAAAATAGTAGTAACTAAGCAGTACTGACCTTTTACTTCAAGAAACTATCTCTTTCAAAAACCTAGTTTCCTAATCTCTCTAAATTATATTTTGATAGGAAAGTCAAAGTCCCTGAGAAAAGTTCAGATTCTTATAGTATGTTTACTTTGCCATATCAAATAATTATTAAAATTTCCAATTGACCTTCTATCACTTATTTATGAATTTTGCACATTTTTATCACAGGATTTGGATAAGCTGATGGGAAACAGAAAGAAAATCAGTTAAAAGAAAAGCTCAGAGAGATAATGATGGAATATGTATCCTTTTTTTAAAATTGGGAGTAGAACTCTAACACAGTGATATCCAGGCTGTAAGAAATTTAGTTTTTCAAACTGAATCATAAATTCAACTGATATGTAGGAGGTTAAAGCCAAAGTGAAAGCAGTGAGTTATATGACACACAAGTTCCAAAAGAAAATCCATAACACACTTCTCAGGAGACCAGATATTTTCTTGACTTTTAAATATATAGTGTACGAAGGAAAAATAATATTCCCTCTACCCTGCTGAGTTCTTGACTGAGACCTGCTTGTAATAAAAGACAGAAAAACAAGCAGAAGTTTATTATCATCTATCACCCATGTACAGTTGAGAGATACCCAGGAAAACTGGGTACCTAATCGTCCCTAATAGTCCAAGTCACCACCTTAAATACCAGCTTCAGCTAAAAACAAAAGAAAGATATTGGGGGATGGGAAAGACAGTTATGAAAGGTTACCAGAAAAAAGCACAATAAACTAGGGTAAAGTTGTTATGCAGACTTAAGTCATTGCCTTCTCCATTGGTAAGACTTTCCTGTGGTAGAGTCATCCTTTTCTTCCTGGTACTAAGAGGGAGACACCCTTATAAATCCAGATTTCCCTTATAAGCGTGCATTTCCCTTACAAAAGAGAACCTCTTACTGTTCTTACAGCTTCTCTTCTGTCTGTAGCTTCTCAAAAACAATCAGCTTAATATACTCCTTATGGCAGAGAGACATATTTTGGAGTGTCCCATTCTCTACCCTTCAGTAGTTATTTCCCCACTTTTGGTCTTTCTATAGCAGACTGAGTGAAGAGATGAATACTAATATTGTGACTTTCTAAAGAATTCGAAAAGAAATACTTCATGTCACTCCCCCAACATTCAGCATAAGATAAATGAAAATACCCTCTTACAACTCAGGGAGAGTCATTTGTTGAGAGACCAAATGGTCCTGGTGTAGAGAATTTGGGTCCTACAGATCGGTTCAGTAATAACACCCTGATAATGTAAAGGGACATCAGTAGCCCTCCAGCAATGTGAGTCTTACTCTGGAGAAGAAAAGTGGTAACATTTAATACAAGTTTCAGTTAACGAAATAAGGAGGCCATTAGATGGAGGTGGCTCTAATGCCTGTCAGACAGCCCATGAAAGCAAACCAAAATCTAAGCCTGTGAATGACTCAAGGTCACAACTAATGACAAACAGCTGACTCCGCTTTAAGCTATAGCCAATCAATAATTTTCTTGCTTTGCTTCTGCCTTTTCTTTATCAAAGTCTCTCCCCAGGTTGATGGAGCACTCCTAACCACTTTGTGGCTCAATGCTGCCAGATTCAAATCAATTTTTGCTCAAAAAGCCTCTTAAATTTTTTAATATGCCTCAGTTTACCTTTTAACATAAGTCACACCATATTCTTGCCTGAACCAAATTTGGTAGCAAACTCTCAAGTCTCATTGTTACCCTGAACTACAAACAACTCTGTTTCTAGCCTGGATTTGTTATATAGCAATCAGATGACCTTGGGTAAGCTGTGATCTTAGAGAGATCACGCAGATAAAGTTATGTTTTAAATGTTGAAAATGTTAAAGAAATAGTACGTATTGGTCCCTGGTATATTGCTAGTGAAGGTTCCTGATTTGGAACAAGTAATGGCTGTAAATAGCTGTTGAATGAATGAAAGGAGTGTTACCAAACTCAGATTCAGCTGCTCGCTGCTCTAAAGCTAGTAATTCAAGAGGCAAGTGTCAGTAGAAAGAAAAAGTGCTTTAACCAGAAAAGCTGGCAATTTTGGAAGAAGGTTGGACTCATGTCCTGAGATCAAATCCCAAGATTCTGCTCAGCCATGACACTTTTTAAAGGGAAAACTGGGTGGGGGGGAAGGAATCTCAGTGAATCACTGAGGTAGGCGGTTGGGTTCTGCATCCTTCCCCACTGAGTGCAGGTGGCTGACACTCTCCTTAGATGTTATCTTGCCCACGTGATCTGCCTGCAGGATTGCTAAGGGGGCTGTTGGGGGTACAGAGCTAGTCATTCTTTAACTCCATCTAGGAAAAGAATCAACGGGTTAGGCAAGGCATGGTGTGCCTTCAGGAGAGCATATTGCCTAGTGACTTCATTCGAATCATTAGGTTCTTTTGTGGTGCGAGGGGAACAGAAATGGGCAAACAGGCAAGGGGTGAAAAGAGCTGCTTTCAGGAGCTATGTTTGTTTAGTTATAAATATACACTAACTTTTTACTGAAGATATAGCCAAAATAGAATCATATAGTTAACCTTGATGAAATTATCAAAGTTAGAGTTATTTATGCCATATTATTATTAGCATTCCTTACCCTCCTTTTATATATTGGTGTTACCTACCTAATTATTTGGTGAGCTCTCTGAGGTCTGTAGTTTTTGGCTTCTCACACCTCAAAAATTTTAGTGCATACAATAATGCTATTAAAAAGAGTTTGATCAAGTTGACCCCTTGGTATGACCTAACATGAATTTTCTCCTTTTTCTTGAAGTTTTTCTTGTATTTGGTTGTGCTGTAGAAATTGCCTTAGTCCCAGTCACGTGAGGATTTTTATGTGAAATTTAGCCATATGGAACACTAAAAAGAAAATTAGTCCTCCTGCCCTTACAGAATGAGTTCATATTTAACTTCTGTTCTGTAGAAAGAAATTCAGTTTTATGAACCAGTTAAAGGAGAAAGTGCACGGTGTGCTTTTTGCAGCACTTAGATATTGATATATGTTTTTTTTTTTTTTTCTTTTCCCAAGGCTAAGCAGGGGAAGCCACAGTTATACAACTTTTTAAATGTGATTGAAACTCTCATCTGAAAACTTTCCACTACATAACTTCACTCAATTGACCTGATGACTCAAATAGACACAGGCTGTAGGTTAAAAGAGGAACAGAGGACTGAAAACTCATAATAACACTAAAGTTGAGGCAGAATATCACAGAAGCAGCCTTGTCTTCCAGGGTTCTCTTTCTGTAACTTTCACAGTGGTTAGTCCTGCAGTGGTTCCAATTCTATCAGACCCTAGAGCTCTGGGCACAAGAGGGAACCCAGAATGTTCCCGGTGCACACTCCTGTGCAAAGTTCCCATAGTGGGGACAGGCAAAGCTTGCAGGGGGTGTGCACTGTCCAACATCATGATCCCTTCTGAGAGGAAACGTGACTTATCAGCTCTTTTGCTCAGTGTTTCTAATAAATGTCCTTGATTTTCACTGCTTAATTTGAAAAGTTACACAAATATGCCAGTCTTTACATAATTTTTCTCTTCTTTGTATGGCAAAAAGACATAAAATCAGTAAGTACTGTGTTCCTTGCACTATGCTAAATGCTAAGGAAACATTGATTAATATATTGATATTATATATAGAAGCATAAATTATATATATTTATATGTTCTGAATAACTGTACCCGTTGATTAATTACAGTATTAGGCAATAACATGCGTTACATTGGGTATTGCACTCTACCAGGCACTGAGGGAGGTATTTAGAATATAGCTGTAGACAATACCGATATAGGTGAGCAGCCCACAGTCTAGTGGACAAATAAAGACAATTGCAATGCAATATGCTAAATGACTAATGAACATATAAGTAATAACCAGTCTCATAAACTTTATATGTTTGGGGACAGGAAGTATTCCATTTATCTGAAATCCTCTAATTTTTATTATCCTTTTCTTCATAAGCTATTACTTACTACATAAATAATCATTTTCATTATTTAGTATATTTCTTAGGTTTGGGGGAAGCTTCCTTCTTTTAAGTCCTTCTTCCCTGTATAAGTTTGACAAAAATTAGAATTGTTTATATCAGGTTTTCCTTTGAAGAAAAAAATGTATCTGACTCTATTACCTCACTCTTCTGGGAATTACACTCCCTGTTCTTGTAGGGACCATTCTGGATTCCACCTATGCTCATTACCGTATATGACGTCCTGAAACTATTGATTCAAAGCTTGACAAATAGCCCAATATATGCCCACCAGAGTTTTTCTCTAAGTCTGTTGAGAAGGAACAGAGACAATCAATGGCTCTTTAATGACACAGGTAAAGGTCTGAACTTTGGGAGCAATGAGACCTTGTATGTTGGCGAGGTTGGTCTGTAAAGTAAGGAAGTAGACACAACATGCAAAAGGAAAGCTGCACAGCCAGGTCTGGGGACATTGAATGCCTGAGACAACTTATTCTTTCAGATGGACTTTTCAGAGCTTGATTGTTCAAACCCTCCTTGAATTTTATGAAAGAGTAAAGCTGCTTGAATGATAAGCTAATTCACATTGTACTCCTTTCACCTGTAACCAAAAAATTCTTGATTATATACCAGCGCTTTTTATTTTCTCCTTTCTTCTTTACAACACAATCCTCAGGGTAAAACCTTTAATAGACACTCTATATTTATTGTGTCTATTGATATTGAGAGTTTCATGTTATGACAAGAATAATTGTATGATTCCCATACTTCATTAAAATTATTCTTGGAAAAATATCAAGACTATACTTTATCACTTCGTCTCCTTGCGTTTTACAAATACAAGTTACTCTACATCTTTATTCTTAAGACAGATTGGTTTCCTTCTCCATCATCATTTCAGATGGCACTTCTATTTCGTTATTAAAGGATGAGGATTTGGTACACACATACAGACTTCTAGGTTCTTTCTCTACCTGTTTATGTCCTCTCTCTACCTGTTTATGTCCTCCTCCTTACAAGAGGAGAACTAGATAATTAATTGGTTAGAATCATACACCCTTTGGGACCTTTAGTAAATAAGTTCACTGCTCTAAGAAGGTAATGCATGCCTGTTGGGTTTCACCTGACTCAGTCTGGACATGTTGTTGCCTGACATTAGCCCATATTTTAGTAATGCCCGAGTGGAAAGTAAGGTGGTATTAAGAAGTGAGTCCTGGGGCGGGGCCGGGGCGGGGCGGGGTCTCTGGGAGCTTCTGGGCCCCGCCGGGCCAGTATCCGCGCGGCAAGCCCCAGGGCGAAGGGAGGGGCCGGGGCAGTGGGATTGAGCGGCGGCAGCAGCGGCAGCAGGACAGCGCGCAGGGGCCTCTGGGCCGCGCGCCGGGAACCTCGCCGGGCAGGCGGGCGGGGCGGCACCGTCTGCCTGGCCGCCAGCGCCCCGGGGAGGCGGCCCGCGCCGCCATGGGACCAGCAGCATGGGCAGCGGCCACAGCAGCCTGAAGGGGGACGCCGAGGACTTCTTCACCGCCAGGACCTCCTTCTTCAGGAGGGCGCCCAGGGCAAGCCCCGCGCCAGCGAGCAAATCATTGTCCCTCTGAGAGGGAGGGCATCATGTATTGCCCGCGAAGAGTACATGGATAGGGAAGAATGAGCCCTGGTACGCGCGGTACTTCAGCCAGGCCTTTTAAGGGCTAGGAACAGATTTAATCAGAAGAGCCATCTGGAGAATTCTGGCCCGGGGCGGTGGGGTGAATTGATGGGAGCAAGAGTGATATAAAACAGCTTAGCTCCTCATGGGCCCCTTCAGAATTTCAAATTTGTCTATTAAGAAAACATTCATGGTCTGGACATTGGCTTGGAAGGACTGCCGATCCTCTCCCCGCTGCTACGGTACCTTCTCTGCACCTCAGTGGGTGTGAGAGCGAGTGCTACAGATGTGTTTGGACCAGTGCAGTAGTAAGGCTGCACTGAGTAAGCACTGAAGATTTACAACTTCAGGCCTTTAAAGGAGCTGACTGTGACTGTCTCCCTGGACATTGTCAACCTGAACAAGTTGTTGTCATCTACATTTTTAAACTCTGTGTCACCTGAAGAAAGAGAACCTAAATTGCTTTTAAATCTCCTTTATTCTGTGGTGGCAACTTCAACTCTATTAGAATTGGCAAGGAAGAAGGTACCAAGTGTGCTGCTGATAGTTGTTCTTGAAGTGCTGGTCTACAGACATTTCTTATCTGCTTGAGGCTCTCCGTTCTCTGTCCAGATTCGCTTTCAGCTGGCAGGGTGACGACTCCGTGGGTTTGCAAGCCTCTGCCCCTCATGTTCAGATTCCTGCTGCTGTCTCCCAGATGGGCGCCTCCTGCCTCCTCCCTGGTGGCTGCAGTGTTCCTTCGTGCTTCCTGTCTGCCTCCCCTCCAAATGATCCTGCTCTTTTCCTTTCTTCCGAACCTCCCCTTATTGCCAGGGTTCAAAGATTTCATCAAGGATATGGTGGTCACCAGACTGACCTCCAAACTCTGACCTTTGAAAGAGCCTCTCGTATCCCTGGGGGAACCTGAATTCGGGAGCTGCGGCTCCAAGAGCCACGGTTGTAATTGCTGCCAAAGCAAATGGATGGCTGCTGGGTGACTCGTGGAGCCTTAAGCAGTGACAGGTTTTATCTAAAGTTTAGGGTGGGCGTTGGGTCACCCCTCGACATTGTAGTGTCAGTCTCACTTCCCTTCTGGTTTCTTAGCCATCTTGTACATGTATTTTTCCCATTAATGTTCCTACTGCCCAGTGGACTTTGTAAGTATTTGATTAGGGTGGTGCTGTAGATGGTACAGAATCTTTGAAAACGTACTGCCGAAAGGGACCATAAGCCAGTGTTCTCTTAATAATCAAGGACACTGAGTTTTTGAGGCCATGCCTTCCTTTGGAAACCTGAGTCTCTTCTGACCCAGACCTCAGAGAGGTGGGCCGGGGCAGGGGCAGGAGTTCCGGCTCATCTGAGGCCACATTCTTTCTCTAATTATCAAAGCTGAGTAGCGGGATTTGGATGTACGTGGCTTTGAGGCCTCTCATAGTCTTTCCTTTTTATGTTGCCTAGAATTTAAAGAAAATTAAGCCAGTTGTGAAATGTATTACCTTTCAGAAATGAATAGTGTCTTAATTGACTCCCTTTGAGAAAAAAAAAAAAAAAAAAGAAGTGAGTCATCCGTAAGGCTTGGAGACAGTTATCTACAGCAGGCTTGTTTCTGTTGGATTCCACCCTAGTTCTTGGATTTCTTTGAAAATATTATTAAACAATAACTTCCCATTTTCCTACTTCAAATCTCAAACTCCATTACACTTACTTTTTCCATGTATTTGCTTATTCTTAGGTACTTCATATACATGGAATCATACAATACTTGTCTTTTTGTGTCAGGCTGATTTCAGTTAGCATGATGTTTTAAAGGTTCATCAGGTTGTAGGATATATTGCAGTTTCTTTCCTTTTTAAGGACAAATAATATTCCAATATATGTCTATGCCACACTTTGGTTATTCAGTCTTTTGATGGACTTTTGGTTCATTTCCAACATTTGGCTATTATGAATAATGTTGGTGTGAACATTGATGTACAATTATCTGAGTCCTTCTCTCAGTTCTTTTGCGTATATACCCAGAAGTGGAAGTAATGGTTCATATGGTGATTCCATGTTTAACTTTTTGAGAAACTGCCATACTGTTTTCCACAGTGACTGCACCCATCTTCCATTCTTGATAGCAGTGCTTTAGGCTTCTAATTCTACCACATCCTTCTCAATACTTGTTATTTTCTTTTTGTTTTGTTTTGCTTTGTCTTGCTAAGTACAAACGATTCTAATATGTGTGAAGTAATATCACATCGTGGTTTTGACTTACACTTTCTTAATGGCTCATGATGTTGAACACTTTTTTATGTGCTAATTGACCATTTGTATTTCTTTTTGGGAGAATTGTTTATTCAAGTTCTTTGTTCATTTTTAAAAATTGGATTGTTTTGTTACTGTTGCTGAGTGGGTAAGAGTTCTTTAAATATTCTGGATATTAATCTCTCATCAGATGTATGATTTGAACATATTTGCTACCATTCTATGAGTTGTTTTTTCATTTACCTGATAGTGTCCTTGGTGTGCAAACATTTTTAATTTTGATGAAATCAAAATTATCAATTTTTCTTTAGTTGTTTGTGCTTCTAGAGTCATATTCAATAAATCTTATCCAAAATCAATGTCATTAACATATTCTCCTATTACAACTTCTAAGCGTTTTTAACATTTTAGCTCTTACAGTTATATCTGTTATAATTTTGAATTAAATATTATACCTTGATAGTAGGTTTGGAAGTCAGGAAGTGTGAGTCTTCCACATTGGTTCTCTTTTTTTTCAAGATTTCTTTGGCCCCTTGGGGTCCCTTGAGATTCCATGTGAATTTTAGAGTGGATTTTTCTATATCTGAAAAAAGTGCCATTAGATTTTGCATTAAACCTATAGATTTTTTGGACAATATTGTCATCTTAACAGTATCAAGTCTTCTAATCCATGAACGTGGGATGACTTTCCATTTATCTGTCTTTAATTTCTTTCTGTACTGTTTTATAGTTTTCAGTGTAGAGGTCTGTGACCTCCTTGATTAATTCCTAACTTGTTTACTCTTTTCGATGCTATTGTAAGTGGAATTTTTCTTTAGATTTTCTTTTCAGAGTTTTAAATATTAGTGTGCTACTAATGTTTGTGTGTTGATTTTATAGCCTGAAATTTTGCTGAATTTGTTTGTTATATCAAATCATTCTTTTGTATATTGGATATATATATATATATATAATCTGTGAACAGAGGCAATTTTATTTCTTCCTTTTTAATTTGTATACCTTTTATTTCTTTTTCTTGCCTAATTTTTCTCTCTAGAATTTCCAATACCATGTTGAATAGAAGTGGTGAAAGCTGACATCCTCACTTTCTGACCTTATGGGAAAATATTTCAATTGTTTAACATTAAGTATGACGTTAGTTGTGGGTTTTCCATATAGACCCTTCATTATGGTAGGAAAGTTTACTTTAGCCCTAATTTATTGAATGTTTTTATCAACAAAGAGTATTGAATTTTGTCAAAATTTTTTTTTCTTTAATTCATCGAGATGATCATGACTTTTTTCTTTTATTCTATTAATGTGGTGTTTTACACTTATTTTCACATGTTGTCGCATCATTGCATTTAAGGAATAAATCCAACTTGGTCATATTGTATACTCCTTTTAACATGTTGGTAAATTTGGTTTGCTAGTATTTAGCTGAAGATTTTTGTATCAATATTTGTAAAGAATCTTGCTTCGTAATATTGTTTTTTTGTAGTGTCTTAGTCTTGACATTTGTCTAATATTGGTATTATAGAACAAGTTAGGAAGTTTTCCTTCCTCATAAGACTATGAGGAAGACTGGTGTTAATTTTTCTTTAAATATTTGGTGGAATTTACCAGTAAAGCCATGTGCTTCTGAAGTTTTCTAATTTGGGAGGTTTTTGAATACTGGTTGAATCTTATTACTAGTTAGTCTTCCAATTTTCTATTTCTTCAAGATTAAGTTTTTGTACATTGTGCTTTTCTATGAATTTTTTTTTCATTTTATCTAGGCAATCCAATTTGTTGGTATACAAATATTCTCTTTAATAACTATTATTGTACTCCTTTACATTTTGGTAGTAAAGTCCCTACTTTTATTTCTGACTTTAGTAACTTCAGTCTTCTTTCTTTTTTTCTTTGTCATTCTCACCAAATGTTTGCTAATTCTGTTGATCTTCTCAAAGAACAAGCTTTGGTACCCTGTTTTCTCTAATGATTTTGTATTACCTGTTTTATTTATCTCTGCTCTCATCTTTATTATTTCCTTCTTTAAGGTTTAAAGTTAGGTTATTGATTTGAGAAATGTCTTTTTTAATGTAAGCATTTACAGCTGTACATGTCCCTCTTAGTTTTGGTTTCATTGCCTTCCATAAGTTTGGTAGGTTATGTTTCTTTCGTTTTCTTTTACTTTCTTTTTATTTTTTTTTTCTTAAGGTACATTTTTTAATTTCTCTTGTGGTGTCTCCTTAGACACATTAGTTGCTTAACAATATGTTGTTTAATTTCCATATATTTGTAAATTTAATTTTTTTTCTTTTTTCATTGATTTCCAGCTTCATGCTATTGTAATCAATAAATATACTTTGTATGATTTCATTTTTTAAAGTCTATTAAGTCAGATTTTGTAGCCTAAAATATTTTCTATCCTAGAGAATATCCCATGTACACTTTAGAAAAATGTGTATTCTGTGTTCTTTGGTGGATTTTTCTATATATCAGGTAGGCTTAATTGGCTTATGGTGTTGCTCAAGTCCAGTAGTTCCCTGTTGATTTTCTGTCTGATTATTATATCCTTATTTAAAAGTGTTGAATTAAAGTTTCCAAGTATTAATTGTGAAATTGCTTACTTATCTCTCAAATTTCATCTGTGTTTTCTTCATATATTTTTGGTCTTTGTTGTTGGTGCATATAGGTCTATAATTGTTAGATCTTCTTGATGAATCAACTTTTTAACAATACAAAATGTTCTTCTTCATCTTTGTATCTGTTTTTAACTTAAAGTTTATTTTGTTTGATAGTTGTATAGCCACCCCAGCTCTCTTTGGTTACTGTTTTTATGGAATATCTTTTCCCATCCTCTCAGCTTCAACCTGTGTATATCCATAGATCTAAAGTGAATGAGTTTCTTGTAGATAGCAGGCAGCATACAGTTGGGTTCTATTTTGTTTTTTAAACAATATTCCAATGAATATTTTTAATTGGATATTTTAATTCATGTATCTATAAAATTATTACTTATAAGGAAGGACTTCTGCCATTTCACTATTCTTTTTTCTGTATATTTTATATCTTTATTATTCTTCATTTCCTACATCATTGCCTTCTTTCACATTTAGCTGATTTTTGGTACTGACATGTTTTGATTCCCTTCTCATTTACCATGGTGTAAATTCTGTTGGTTTTTGTGTGTGTGTGATTCTCATTGGGGTTACTGTTAACACTGTAAAGTTATAACAATTTCTTAAATTGATATCACTGCAACTTCAATTGCACTGACTATTCTCTTTTATAGCTCTTCCCTTCCCCTTTATGTTACTAATGTCCTAAATTACGTATATATATAGTATACTTGTTAACATTAATATGTAAATATTTTCTGCATTTTCTTGTTGCATGCATATATAGTTTAATTTCCTTTAGTTCTTTGACTGTGTTTTCCTTTAGTTCTTTCAGAATATTTACAACAGTTTCTTTTTTTAGGTCTTTGTCTAGTAAAGACATTTTCTGTCAATTTAAATCTTTCCTTTGAATCAGCCACACATTCCTGTTTATTTGTACTCCTTGTGATTTTGTTTTTTTGAAAACTGGGCATTTGATTATTTTAATGTGATATATCTGGAAATTAGATTCTCCCCCTTCTCCAGTGTTGCTGTTTTTTTATTTATTGTTGAAGTTATTTAGTTAAGACTTTTCCAAACTACCTTTAAAAAGACTACTTCTTACTGGATGTGTTCATGGAAGTTTCTGGTCCTTTAGCTCATGCCCAGCTAATGATATGACAGAGATTTCATTGAATTCTAGGAGCTGAAGCAGAGAGACACACAAACAAATATTGAAGTCATTCACCTCTCCCAGTCTTTGCAGATTGGCTCTGTGCTGGGGAAGTCCTTTACTGATTACATAAGCTTGTTCTGAGCTTATGGAGCAGCCTGAGGTGAAAGTTTTTTTGTGTTCTCAGGATGTTTTTCAGTGTATGTCTTATTTGGGCATGTATGTGGCTTTACAACCCTCCCCCTCCCCACAATTAATGGCTTCTTTTGAATGTCCTAATTTCCCAAGGAGTCTCACCCCAGCTTCTCCTTCAGGCCCATATGGTATGTTGTATATCTCTGCCTATACTTTCCCAGGTATCAATAGGTTTGCATTTCTCTTGGAGTTTCTATAAGAAGTGTCCAGTGCTTTTCCTGCTTGTATTTCAAGTTATACAAAAGAGAGACAAGTCATTCAGTCCTTCAGGTAGCCTCCCAGCAGATTAGAACAGGCATATATAGTACTTTGCAAATAAGATCAGTTATTTTCCATCCTGTTTGAGGGAGGAAACCAGGAAATGGGTTGCTACTGCCCAAGAACCAAGACTGCTGCTCTGTCAGAAAGTGGTGAGTCAGAGGTAAATAAACATTTCACAGATTTTTCTATCATTTTAAAGATTTTTTTTTCTTCACTGGACTTTTGCTTGGTGCTGTAATCCTGTATTGTTTTCTAGAGTTTCTACAAAGTTGGTTCAGACAGCTTCTGGTTGTTCTTTGATGTTTCTATGAGGGTTCAAGAACTTGG
The DNA here is from genome assembly GCF_030028045.1 of Hippopotamus amphibius kiboko. NCBI lineage: Eukaryota > Metazoa > Chordata > Mammalia > Artiodactyla > Hippopotamidae > Hippopotamus > Hippopotamus amphibius. Next base: position 38,526,443 of record NC_080193.1, read on the forward strand.
AGCTTCCTGGTCTGCCATTTTGCTCAAATTAGTATAAAGTACAAAACAGAATAAAACAAAATGAAAGGCTAAGGAGGAAAAAGAAGAGAACGATGGAAGGAAAGGAAGAAGACTAGTAGGAGGAGGAGGAGGAAGACTAACAAACAAAAACTAGACTATTCAAGATAAAAGTGTGGCTTTTTAGTTTATTTCTCATGGTTCTATTCAAATTGGTGAATCCCAAATTTCTCAAAGTAATACTATTAAGTACCAATTATTAACAAAGTAACTATTGATATAATCTAAATATGTCTAGTACCTCAGCTCTTACTCCATTTTATGTGAAAATCATTGTGATCCTTTTGCCACTTTTGTTGGAATTAAGTCAGAAGGAGCAAAGCAAACAGCTTTGATCTCTTTGATCTCTTGCCAAATTTTATTATTTGGGCAGTGGGGCCAATTTCGGAAACGTTAACACAAAGTCATTACCTAATTCAACTCATATTAACAAATTAATCAAGTACAAAAAAATGCCTTATGAAAGAAGCTTGTGGTAATAAATGATATTGAGAAACAATTTTCCCCTAAAAAGATTCCAGTCCTTTCATATTTCAAGCTACCATGAATTTAAGAGGAAAAACTGATAATAAAAATTAACATTTATGTTCCATATGTACACATAAGAGGTCTGGTAGATGTGAAATCTTATGACTTGGTATTGATCCCATCTGTCAATTACCACCAATTCCAATTCTGACCTGTATGCTCTCTTATACTGCTTTAAACATTTGGGGCCACAATTTCATAGTCAATTCCCAAATATCTTCTACTTTCTGCATTGCATTTGAGTTCTGAATTAGATTTTATATTTATGAAATACATTGAGCTAAAAGGGATCAATCAGGATTCCTTATTATAGAAGACTTATGGGTTAGAGTCAATGTTAAATTATCCACCTTTCACATTGTGGGAGATTGCCCTTATATCAACCTGAGAAATAGGCCCTGCAAACTGCATTTCATCACACTCCTAACGTTACCTCTTAAGAGGCAGCTGATTAAGAGTCAATAAAGAAGGCCTCTGAAGATGGTATTAAGTTAGTCTGATAAATTCATTACTTACAGCTTTAATTGTCTCCTGTTGCAGAAGTCAGTAAAATTCTCCATCTCATCTAAATCTGCGTTTTTGTCTCTCTCAAAGAGGCTTCACTTTCACATGATATGTTTTGATCAATTGAATTCACCATTAAAAATAAAAAGTCTTGCTTAGGTTCCCAGGAATTCTCAGCCAAGTTGACCTAGAGATCCCATGACCAGATAGTAACCAAGATAGAACCTCTTTCTCACCCTCTTTCCCTGGTAACAAGGATTTCTATACAGACACTTATGCTCCATGGAGAAGCAACATTTACCATGTGGCCTTGAAGAGCTATCAACTATGCTTTTATTGCTTATTACAAATAGGATCTATACACACACACATGCAGTATACACACATATACACACATGCACACATGTTTATGCATGTATATGTAATATGTACATATACATACACATATTTGTATGTATTGGTATATGTGTGTGTGTATATATATATCTGTAATCTACTCATAATGGACAATAAAAGCATACTTGATAGTTTTTAAAGGCCATGTTGTAAATACATACATATATATCTGTATACATGCACTTATATGTATGTAGGTATATATGTATTTGTGTGTATGTGTATGTATATGTGTATATATGTGTGTATGTTGTGTATATATGTGTGTATGTTGTGCATAAGTGTGTATGTGTGTGTGTGCACATATGCATCTATCACTTCAAAAAAACCTCTGTTTAAGGTGGAGCATCCAGGCAAAGATGCTTCACAAACTCAACTTGTATATATGGCAGATTAAACCTAACATTATTGTAAAAAAATTTAAAAATATACATATACATATATATATATATGTGTGTATATATATATATATATACACATACAAACACATATATACATATACACACAATTCTCAAACATATATGCTTACATATATTATATATATGTATGTATACATACAACACACACACATATATATATACATATATATACACAAATTTTGGTTTGCTGTTTAACAGATACCTACCTTGAAGTTTTATTAACATTCATGAAGTACTGTGTTTTTAAATCATACTGTAATCCACTTGTGAGTCAGGTACAGCAATTGCATTATAGTATGATTAAAGAAAATACTTCGTGAATGATATATTACTGAATCTGTGGCATTCAAAGGAGAAATGATGCCTGTAAACCCAGGGAAGTGTATGTGGATGATGTGGAATATGAGCTATAATGAAAAGAGAAGGTGAAGTGTGGTCAAATCTCAAGGTGAGAGAGGGGTCATAGGTAAGGGAATGGCATGGAATAAAGGCAGAATGCTCAACATATATTGAGAGCAGTGAATAAATAGTTCCTCTGGAGTGGATGGTTGATAGATGAGAGACATGTGCAATGATGAAGTTGGGGAGAAACCAATCTCTACTACCTACGACTTTTCCTAGTAGAATAATACAAGTTACTTTTCTGTTAGAGTCATGATTAGAGTAACAGAATGCAGGAGTTAACACAGAGCCATCACTTACAAAGAAAAGTTCTATAAAATAGTATATTTCTAACTTACGTAAATAAATCCACCAAAGGTAAATTGTGTGTATGTGTGTACATGTTTTTGAAATTTCACTGTATCTTTATAACATTAAAATATGTAGGAACAAGGCTACTATGAAGGCCTAACTTTGCAAAGCTATGAAAATAGCATAAAATGTTTTTTTTCTAGATGGAATATTGTGGATTTTTTTTTTAAGTTAGGTTTCCTGTTTCCATGAGTTTACACAAATTTAAAAACGAACTTACTGGACAAAGGTCATGCTCAAGTCCTTGCTCCAAGAAAAGAACATCATGCAGTAATAAGCAAACATGTTGGCTTTACAAATGAATATCTTATGCTATCCACTTCATCGGTGGTACCATAAGCAGAAGAGACTCAAGTCCTCACTCTGAGTTTTAGCAGCAACGAATCAGCAGGGGTTAGGTTCTCATTTTTCAGAGTAAAGGACTTCCCCCAAGACTAGCTTCCTTCAGTCCTGAGGGAATACTTCAAAATCCCATGGATGATAAGGTACATAGTCTCAGTTGAGGATAGCCAAACAGCACGTACGGCCTCCCTGCTTACTTTTGAGGAAAGTAGTGCCTCAGGGAGAAGAAGTTCTTCCCCTGGAATGAAATCTACAGTGTCCTGATGGTGTCCCTGGATTCTGTTCAGCTCTTCATGAATAGATATGAGTGCTAAACAAGCAAGGCACTTAGGTAAGAAAAAGAAATAAAAAGAACCCAAATTGGGAAAGAAATGAAACTAACTTTATCTCTGTTTGCAGATGGTATGATGTTGTATAGAATAAGTCCTACAGAACCACTAACAATCTATGAGAGTTAGAAAATGAATTCAGCAGAATTCTATTCTGGATAAAGGATCAATATTTCAAAATCAATTTTTTCCTATACACTTGCAATTCATAATTTAAAAATGAAATTAATAAAACAATTCAATTTGCCATATCATCAAAAATAATGAAATACTCAGGAATAAATATAACAAAAGAAATGCAAATGCATACTCTGAAAGCCATAAAAATTCTATTAAAAGAGATTAAAATTATACAAATAAATGGAAAAAGCCCATTTTAGAGACCAGAAGACATAATATGGTTAAGGTAGCAATACTACCCAATTGATCTACTGTTTCAATGCAGTCCCTATCAGAATCTCAGGTGACTTCTTGGTAAAAATTATCAAGCTGAATCTAAACTTCACATGGAATTGCAAAAGATACAGAATAGAAATGATAATCTTTAAAAGAACAAAGTGTGAAACTTAAAAACACTTCCCAATTTCAAAACTTAGTACAAAGCAATGGTAGTCAAGACACTGTGGTAATGACATAAAGATAGACATACAGATCAATGGAATAGAATTAATAGTCCAGAAATAAACCCATGTGTCTATGCTCAACTGATTTTTAATGAAGGTGCCAGGCTCTATACCATGGGGAAAGAATAATCATTTCAATAAATAGTGCTGAAACAACTGGATAGCCACACACAAAAGGATGAAGTTTGCCCTTATCTCACACTATATAAAAAATACCCACAAACAACCCCCAGAATACCCACTAGGATATCTAAAATTTAAAAAAAATAAAACAGATAATAGAAAGTGTTGGCTGGGACTTCCCTGGTTGTGCAGTGGTTAGGAACGTGCCTGCCAATGCAGGGGACATGGGTTCGAGCCCTGGTCTGGTAAGATCCTGCATGCTGTGGAGCAACTAAGCCCATGTGCCACAACTACTAAGCCTGTGCTCTAGAGCCCTGAGCCACAGCTAATGAGCCCATATGCTGCAACTACTGAAGCCTGTGTATATAGGGCTCGTTCTCTGCAACAAGAGAAGCCACTGCAATGAGTAGCCTATGCACCACAACAAGGAGTAGCCCCTGCTCACCACAACTAGAGAAAGCCCTTGTGCAGCACTGAAGACCCAACGCAGTCAAAAATACATAAATAAAATAAAATAAAATAAAATAAAATAAAATAAAATAAAATAAAATAAAATAAAACTATAAAAAAAAGTGTTGGCAAGGATGTAGAGAAATTGGAGCCCTTAAATGCTGCTTATGGAAATGTCACATGGTGTGGCCACTTTGGAAAACAGTCCAGCAGATCATCAAATGATTAAAAAGAATTACCATATGACCCAAGCAATCTCACCCATAGGTATATACCCAGTAGAAATAAAAAGCTATGTTCACATAAATTTTACATGAATATTAATAATAACCTTATAATCCATAATACTTAAAAGGTGGAAATATCCAAATGTCTATCTACTGATGAATGGATAAACAATATGGCATATGCACTCAATGGAATATACCTCTACAACAAAATGAGTAAAATACTGATACATGATGTATGTCACAACATTGATGAACCTTGAAGACATATTCTTAGTGAAAGAAGCCAGTCACAAAAGACCAGATATTATAAATTTCATTTATATTAAATGTCCAGAAGAAAGGATGCTATAGAGACCAAAAGTTGATTAGTGGTGACTTAGGGCTGTGGTGGGTAAGGGACTAGGGGGGTGATAGCTAAAGGGTATGGGGTTATTTTTGATGTGATGAAAATTGACTGTAGAGGTGGTTGCACAAATACATGAGTATACTAAAAACATCAGTTTCTACACTTCGTATGGATGAATTTTATGTCTGAATGTATGAAATGTAAAGTTTATTTTAATAAAGCATGAGGATCATGCGACTTTCTTTTTTGCCAACCTGGCTTTCTGAGTTTCCCCCTTTCTCAATAAAGCCCAATTCTTAACTCACACCTTATGAAACTGTGAATATAATTCACCCATAAAAAGAAGGAAATATTGTCATTTGAAGTCACATGAATGAAACTTGAGGGCATTATGCTCAGTGAAATAAGTTAGAGAAAGACAAATACTGTGTGACTTAAGTGTGGACTTTGAAAACGTCACATTCATAGAAACTGAGAACAGATGGCTGGTCCAGAAGTTGGGGGATAGGCTGTGGAAGTAAAGCGTGTAGTTGGTCAAAGGGTACAGATTTCCTGTTATAAGATCAACAGTTCTGGGAATGTAACGCACAGCATGGTGAGTGTAGTTGACAATATTGTATCGTGTATTTGAAAGTTGCTAAAAGAGTAAATCTTAAAATTTCTTACCGCACAAAAAATTGCACCTATGTGACATGACAGATGTGTTTACTAACACATTTCACAGCAACGCATACATCCAATCCCTAGGTTGTATACCTTAAACCTACACAATGACATATGTCAATTTTATCGCAATAAACTAGGGGAATCCCAATTGCCTTATATACATTACTAATAAAAAATATCAAATTGTACACTTTAAATATATGCAGTTTATTGTATGTCAATTGTATCTCAATAAGAGCTCTTTTAAATAAATAAATAGGAAAAAAAAAAGAGTTGATGTTCCAGAAAGGACATACCTGAAACAACATGTAGTTATCTCCCCTACAGTCTTTAAAATGTGATCAAAATATTTAAAAAGCAGTCCCAAATACTGCAAATGAAAATCACCAGTGACCTTTTCCTTCATGTTGGCAGAAAAATAACACACACTTATATCCTTTTATCCTCACACCATTGATTTCTTTTAGTGAAATAAAGTATTTGATTAAAACTATTGTATTCTTTGCCTTTATGAATTGATTATTTGAGATATCTCATATATGTGGAGTCACACATTTTTTTTTTCCTTCTGGGATTGGCTTATTACACTTACCACAGTATCCTCCAGGTTCATCTATGTAATGACAAATGGCAGTATTTCTTCTTTTCTGAGGCTTGATGATATTCTATTGTCTGTATAAACTACATTTTCATTATCCATTCATCTGTCTAACACTGAGACTACAGTAGTAGTTGTCAGTGTCTGAGGGGTGGGGGATACTGGGAGTTGCTTTTCAGTGGGTGTAAAGTTTCAGTGGTTCAAGATGAATAAATTCCAGAGACCTTCTCTCTACCAGAGTGCCTATAAAGAAGAGTATAGCATTGTGCAATTTAAAATGTGTAAATAGGGTAGATCTTATATTAAATGTTCTTACCACAAAACACATACAGAAACAAACACAAAAGTGACACAAGGAAACTTTGGCAGGTGTTGGATGTGCCTGTCACTGTGATTGTGGTGTGGTATGATGGGTATTTGCAGATGTTCAAGCTCATCAAATGGTACACATTATATAGTTGAGTATATATGGTTGTCTGTATATCAATTACACCACAATACAGCTGTTAAAACCAACAAACATGTATAACATAACATAAAAACACAAATGGAAATAGAAATTTCCCACCACAGAAAAGGAAAGCAATAAATGTATGAAAGACAAAAAAAAAGAAAAAAATATAAGAAGATTGACAATGACACCAAACAGGAAGAGACAGCCTTCATAAACTTGATTGCCCAGTAGAACTCCCAGGAGACTCTGAACTCTGGGAAGCCTAGAAGGAGGGATGGAATGTATAAAAGTTATGGCCAATAAAATACAGATATTTAATGCATTTTTATGAAAAAGTGGACCTCATCATGCCCTTTAGCCACCTCCAGCTACAATGCCTACTACCCCAATGTTAGCCTCTCTGCAAATACAACAAAAATTTATCCTTTAAAACTTTATAAAAGCTGGAATGAACTGAGAGAGCTAGTGGTTGTCAGCATCAGCTATTTCCTCCCATCCTGAATGGGGCAGGGGGAAGCTTACCGTCTGGCTCCTCTGGGGTCATCCTAAAAAGAATCCTATAAGCTGATAAGAATATAGAACTCCCACTCAGAATTTCAATCTTCTGAGTCTTGAACATCAGTAGAAAACTAAGAATCATCAGACATTTGATGAAGCATACAACTTGAGAGAAAAAGAAACTAAAAAAGAAAGCTAATACAGAAGGAAACAGAGGTTTCTAGGGAATATAACACATTAGTAACACAATATATTATTAGTATAAACATGCATTTTTTTATATAAACCCTTAGAATTATACAGGAGTAAAAAAAGTCTCTATGTTTCTAATATTTTTATTTTAGCTACTTCACGTGTGAAGAAACCTTTTTGTACATGTATATTTTTTTCTTCATTATTTCCAGTCATCTTAGCCCAAGGCCACTATGGGGCTGCATAGACCCAGCAAGCTGGGAATATGTGATTTTGTGTCCTTTCTCTTTTCATTAAAAAGAACATAGTATTGATAACTACAATACCAAAGATATTGAATTGCCTAGGATCTTTGGACAATTTTCTTCCAGAAACTTTTTTAACATTTGAAAATTTAATTTGCATTGCATATTTTACATGCTAAAATAGCTCATCTTTCTGAGAACTGTTTAAAGGTTTTTCATTTATTATCCCATTTTATTCCCTAGTAACCCAAAGACAAAAGTTCTTTTTGTCCCTCTTTTATGAGATACAGCAACCAAGGCAAAGTGAGACCAAGTCTTATGACCTTAGGCAGAGCCAGGTTTCAATCCAAGTTGTACTGGTGCCAGAGAGTCTAGTATCAACAATTTTGACCCCCACCTCTAATGTAGAATCCCATGCCTATGAAGGGGTTGACTCTGAATCTTCACATGGTCTGCATTGCTGTCTTTTACTAGAATCCCTATGTAACTAAGTACTAGATCTATATACAATTATCAGGTTTTTAATCCTTATTATTTCTTCTCAGTATACCTGTTCCAATGTTAATGATAGTTTTTTTTTTCCCTCTGAATATGTTTCTCCCGGGATCATTTTATGAGTTATGCAATTTTGCTTTGTAAAGGCAATAGAGCAGAATGTTGTGATAAGTCTCCAGAGTCATATTAGCTTAGTTCAAACCCTGCTTCCATCACTTACAAACTGTTTCATCATGAGGAAAATCACTTAGCTCTCTTTGTAAATCAGTTAAGTCAGGTGAAAAATGTGATTCACATTTTAGTCAGCTCCTGGACTTAGTCAGTAATTCAATTATAGTTGAATTATTATAATTATTCCTGTAAAGCAATGAGAATAATGTCTGGCATGTGATATGCGTTCAGTAAATATTAACTATTATTCTTACTATTGATATCATTATTATTGTATTCCTGAGTTCTGTTCTGGAACTTTGGCAAAAACATTTTAAACGTACACTTTGGGTGCCAAAGGTTGAGCGCTGGTGATGGGCTAGTTTGAATAGATCCTATAGGCAGTCTGATTATATCTAACAGGGGAACCAGTGAAAAACTTGTCTTGGGGACATAACACACATAAATCACTCTCTACATTGCCCTGTTCCAAGTGACCAGGGGAGGTTGGCTGTCCTCATCTCCTCTGGGTGTTGAGTATCACTACCAGATTTCCTGTTCCTTGTGATGCACCAAGGACAATGCTGCTTTGTTATGGCATATAATCAGCCAAGAAACTTTCACTTAGGATCAACCTGAGATTAAAAGAGTGCATCATTTAAGGACTGCATTTCTCTTATGTTTTTAAGTAAACTTCTACTTTTGAAATCATTATAGACCCATATGTAGTTGTAAGGAATAATTTAAAGAGAAACTATGTACCCTTTACCCAATTTCTCTGCATTGTAATATCTTGCCAAACTATAGTACAATATTACAAACAGGATATAGATATTTACTATCAAGATACTGAACAGCTCCATCACCACAAGGATGCCTGATGTTGACCTTTTATAGCCGAACCCACTGCCCTTTTTGTCCTTGACCTGGCAAATAATATCTGTTCACCACTTCCAAATTTTTTTGTCAATTAGGGAATTATGTATAAATGAAATCATACAGTAGGTGACCTTTCAGGATTTATTGTTTCACTTATTTTACTCAGCATAATTCATCCAATTTATTCTGTGTTAGTGTTCATTCCTTTTTTTTTGCTGAGTAGTGCTACATAGTATGGATGTACCATACTTTGTTTAACAATTTACCCATTGAAGTATACCTGGGCTGTTTTTAGGTTTTGGCTATTAAAAATCAAATTGTTACAAACATTCACATAAAGGTTTTTGTGCATATGAATTTTCATTTCTCTGGAAAATACATGAAAAATTCCAGTTGATGGGTTAGATGGTAGTTGCATATCTGGTAATTTAAGCAGCTGCCAGATTGGACTCTGAAGTGTCTGTGAATTTTCATCTTCACCAAGAATGAAAGAGAGTTCCTGTTGCTACACATCCTCACCAGCTTGTGCTATTGTCCTTTTAGGGGACTGTAGCCATTCAAACAAATGTGTAGTAGTATCTCATTATTGTTTTAAATTGAAATTCTCTAATGATATATAATGATGAGAATCTTTTTGTACACTTGTCATCTGTATATCTTCTTTGGTAAGGTGTCTGTTCAGATCTTTTGCCTTTTTTTTTTTAATTGAGTTGTTTCCTTGTTGTAGAGTTTTAAGACTTCTTTGTATATTTAAAAAATGTTTACTTATTTATTTTTAAAATTAATAAATTAATTCTTATTGTTTTAAATTAATTAATTTTTATTTTTGGCTGCATTTTGTCTCCGTTGCTGCACACAGGTTTTTCTAGTTGTGGCGAGCATGGGCTACTCTTTGCAGTGCATGGGCTTCTGTTTACATTGGCTTCTCTTGTTGGGGAGCATGGGCTCTAGGTGTGAGAGCTCAGTAGTTGTGGTTTGTGGGCTCTAGAGCGCAGGCTCAGTAGTTGTGGTACACAGGCTTAGTTGCTCCGGAGCCTGTGTGATCTTCTTGGACCAGGGATAGAATCCATGTCTCCTACATTCGCAGGCAGATTCTCAACCACTGGGCCACCAGGGGTGTCCCTTCTTGATATATTTTGATATAAATCCTTTATCAGATAAGTGTTTTACAAATATTTTCTCTCATTCTATGACTTCTCTTTTCACTTAACAGTTTCTTTCGCAGAACATTTAATTTTAATGAAGTCCAGTTTAACCGTTTTTCTTTCATGGATTATACTTTTGGCATTGTCTAAAAACTCATGTCCAAACACAGGGTCATCTAAGATCATCAGTTGTGTTTTCCTCATTGTGTTTTATTTGTTTTGTGTTTTACATTTAGGTCTATAATCCATTTTGAGTTATTTGTGTGAAAGGAGTAAAGTTTTTGTATAGATACTTTTTTTATATTGATGTACAGTTGTTCCAGCACCATCTGTTGAAACATTTATTCTTTCTAATCAATACATTTAATTACCTTTGCTCCTTTGTAAAAGATCAGTTGATTATAATTGTACAACTGGGATCTCCAATCATTTCCATTTATATTTTTTACTGTTATTTTGCCAGTACCACACTCTCTTGATTACTGTAGCTTTATGGTAAGTCCTGAAGAAGTGACAGTCCTCTGACTTTGTTCTTTATTATTATGTAGGCTATTCTGTATTTCTTAACTTTCCACATAAATTTTAGAATCAGTTTATTGATATATACAAAATGGGATTTTGATTGAGATTGTATTATACCTAGAAAAAATTTGGGAAGAACTACAATTTTAACATAATTGATTTTTCCTATCAATGAACATGGTATATCTCTCCATTTGTTTAGGTTTTCTTTGATTTCTTTCATCAAAGTTTGTAGTTTTCCTCATATAAATCTTGTACATATTTTGTTAGAATTATACCTAAGTGTTTCATTTTGGGGTGCTAACGGGAATGTTGTTGTGTTTTTAGTGTCAAATTCCAATTGTTGATTGCTAGTATACAGAAAAGGAATTGACTGTTTTATAACATGTGTTCTGTAAAGTCATTATCATCACTTATTAATTTCAGGAGGTTTTGATTGATTCTGTGTGATTCTCTACCTAATGAGTTATGTCATATGTAAACTGTTAGTTTTACTTCTTCCTTCCCAATCTGCACAACTTTTCTTTTTCTTGTCTTATTTTATTAGCCAGAATTTTCATTGCAATACTGAGTAGAAATAGTGAGAAGGGTCATGCTTGTTCTCAATCTTGGGGGAAAGCATTCAGTTTTACATCATTAAGCATTATGTTCCTCAGATTTTTCACAGATGTTCTTTACCAGGTTAAAGAACTTCCCCTCTATCCCTTAGTTGTTGAATTGTTATCACGAATAGGTGACAAATTTTTTTCAGATTATTTTTCTACATCTATTGATATGGTCACATGACTTTTCTTCTTTAGTCTGTTAATGCAATGTTTTATCTTAATTGATTTTCAAATGTTGACCCTAACTTGCAAAATCAAGATAATTCCCACTTAGTTGTGATATATAATTATTTGTATACATTGTTGGATTCAATGCACTATGGTTTTGCTGAGAATTTTTTGCATCTGTATTTGTAAAAAATTTGGTATATAGTTTTCCATTCTTGTAATGACTTCATCCAGTTTTGCAGTAATGCAGATCTCATAAGTTGAATTAGGAAGTGTCACTTTTGCTATTTTCTTAAAGAGACTCAAGAAAATTGACAGTTTCTTATTTAAATAATTGATGCACATCACTGGTGAAACCATTTGGGTCTTGCACTTTCCACTTTGGAAAGCTGCTAATTTTTTATTCAGTTCTCCAATAGATTCAAGCCTGTTCAGGTTATCTGTCTCTGTGAGTTTTGTTACATCATGCTATTCAAGGAATTGTTCCTGTTTTGAACTCCAATTTGTGAGTTACAGTTGTCAATTATATTTCTTTATAATTCTTTAATATCTATGGGATCAGTAGTTATGGCACCTTTTTCAATAGCTGTATTAGTGATTTGTGTCTTTTTCTTCCTTGTTAGAATAACTAGAAATTTGTTAATTTTATTGACCTTTAAAAAAACAGATTTTTGTCTTATTGATTTCTCTATTCCCTTTAAATTTTCAATTTCATCAATTTCTTTTTTTCAATTGAATGTATAGTTGGTTTGCAATATTATATTAGTTTCAGGGGTACAACATAGTGATTCAATATTTTTATAGATTATAGTCCATTTAAAGTTATTACAAAAAATAGCTATACTTCCCTATGCTGTACAATATATCCCTATTGCTTATCTATTTCATACATAGTAGTTTGTAGCTCTTAAACACATATCCTGTCTTGCCCCACCCTTCTTCCCTCTCCTCACTGGTAACCATTATTTGTTCTCTATATCTGTGAGACTTTCTGTTTTATTTATATATATATATATATATATGTACACACATATATATAGTATACACATTTGTTTTATTTTATTTTATTAGATTCCACACAAAAAAGAAATGTGTCTGACATTTCAGTAAGCATAATACTCTCTAGGTCCATCTACATTGTTGCAGGTGGTCAAATTTCATTCTTTTTGTGGTTGAATAATATTCCATTATATATATATATATATATATGTGTATATATATATATATCTCACATCTTCTTTATCCATTCATCTGGTGGTGGACACAGGTTGCTTAGATATGTTGGCTGTTGTAAATAATGCTGGCTATAAATATTGAGGTTATGTATCTTTTTGAATGTGTCTTCATTTTATCTAATATATATTCATGAGTGGAATTACTGGATCATATGGAAGTTCTATTTTTAGATTTTTGAGGAATTTCCATCATGTTTTCCATAGTGCCTGAACCAATTTATATTTCCACCAACAGTGTACAAGGGTTTCCTTTTCTCCACATCCTTGACAACATTCATAATTCATGATCTTTTTGATGATAGCCATTCTGATAAGTGTGAAGTGCTGTCTCGTGGTTTCAATTTGCTTTTCTCTGATGATTAGCAATGCTGAGCATCCTTTCACGTGCCTGTTGACATTCTGTATGTCTTTTTTGGAAGAATGTCTAGTCAGGTATTCTGCCCATTTTTAAAATTTTGTTCTTTTTCTTTTCTTTTGCTATTGAGTTCTATAAGCTATTGATAAATTTTGAATATGAACTTCTTATTGGTCATATAATTTACAAATATTTTCTCCCATTCAACAGGTTGTTTTTTTATATTGTTAATGGTTTTCTTTGTTATGCAAATGATTTTAAGTTTAATTAGGTCTCATTTGTTTATTTTTGCTTTTATTGCTTTTGCCTTAGGAACAGATCCAACAACTATTGCTATGATTTATGCCAAAGGATGTTCTGCCCATGTTCTCTTCTAGGAGCTTTATGGTTTCCAATCTTACATTTGGGTCGTTAATTCATTTTGAGTTTATTTTTGTATATGGTGTGAGAAATGTTCTAATTTCATTTTTTACATGTAATTATTATTTTCCCAACACCACTTTTTGAAAAGACTATCTTTCCCATTTCATATTTTTGCCTTTTTTGTTGTAGGTTAGTTGACCATAAGTGTATGGATTTAATTCTAGGTTCTCTATTTTGTGTTTGTTTTTTGTGTCAGTAACATACTGTTTTGGTAACTGTAGCTTTGTATTGTAGTGTGAAGTCAGAGAGCATGATATTTCCAGCTTTGTTATTTTTTTCTCAATATTGCTTTGGCAATTTGGGGTCTTTTATAGTTCTATATTAAGTTTAGAATTATTTGTTGTAGTTCTGTGAAAAATGTCATGGATATTTTGACAGGCATTGCATTAAATCTGTAGATTGTTTTGGGTGTCACTATTTTAGCAATATCAATCCTTCCAATCCAAGAGAATGGGCTATCTTTCCATTTCTTTATATCATCTGCAATTTTCTTCATCATGTTTTATATCTGAGGGGTCATCTTCCCTGTGTTGAACCCCAGGACTAGGGTCCCCCATATAAGGCTTGAACCACTCACTCCCCAGTGAGGAACTTTATCCGTATAATCTCTTTGTTCCTCTGATTCCCTCTCTGGGGCAGGTCCTGACTGGATCACTTCTCTTTTCTTCCTGCCTGATTCCATGTGGATCATTTTTACACCCTTGGTTGTACAGGAGTCTTTCTGCCAGTCTCCAGTTAGTTTTCAGTGAGAATTGTTACTTAAGTAGATGTATGTTTTTATGTGTTCATAGGGGGAGTTCCATGTCCTCCCACTCCGTTATTTGATCTCCCGCCCTCAATTTTGTTAATTTCTGATCTAATTTTTATTATTTATTTTTCCCCTGCTTGCTTTATGTTTATGTTGTCCTTCATTTTTAAGTTTCCTAAAGTGGAAGTTCAGATGAATAAGTTCATACCTTTCTTATTTCCTAATTGAAGCATTCAATACTACAAATTTCTCTGCATCTCACACATTTTGCTGAGTTGTATTTTCATTTTCATTTAATTAAAATAACTTTAAAATTTCCTTTGAGATTTTTTCTTTGACCCACATGTTACTTATTTAGAATTGTTTAATCTCCAAATATTTTGAGATTTCCAGCTTTCTTTCTGTTATTAATTTGTAGTTTAATTCCACTGTGGTCTAAAAGCATATTTTATATAATTTTAATTTTTTTAATGTGTTGAAATGTTGCTTAAATCCCAGAATGTGTCACTTTTGTGACCATTTTATGTGAGTTTAAGATGAATGCATATTCTGCTGTTGCTGAGAAAAGTATTGTCCGTTAGATCTAGCTGATTTATGGTGCTGTTCAGTACAACTATATGCTTATTATTTTCTGCTTGCTAAATATGTCAATTACTGATAGAGATGTGATAAAATTTCCAACTATAAAAGTGAATTTGTCTGTTTCTCCTTGAAGTACCATACATTTTTGCTCAACATATCTGTATGCTCTGCTGTTTGGTGCTTGCATATAAAGGATTATTATGTCTTCTTGGAGAAATGACTCTTTTAGAATTATTTAATGCCTCTTTTTATCTTTGGTTATTTTCTTTGCTCTTGTGTTCAGCTTTCTAAAATTACTATAGCTATTCCAGCTTTCTTTTCTTAGTGTTATATTGCTATATACTTCTCCATCCCTTTATTTTATCTTGTCTTTATATTTAAAGTTTTTTGCATATGGAGCATAGTTGAGTAATGTGTTGCTTTTGTCTTTTGCATTGTTTTGATTTGATTTTTAAAAAAAAATCATTGTGATAGATTGACTTTTAAATGGTGATTTTAGACCATTCACATTTACTGTGATTATTGATATAACTGGATTAGTATATACCATATTTATAACTCTTTTCTATTTTTTTGCATTTATTCTATGTTAACTTAAAAAATAATCCTTCTGTCTTTTCTGATTTTAAATGACTATTTCATTTTCTCTCCTCTCAGTGTATCAATTATATTTCTTTTAAAATTTTTCAGTGCCTTTTCTAGGATTTGCAGTAAAAATTTACAACTGATTTACCTCCACTTTTTTAAATAACACTATACCATTTCACATAGTGCACATACCTTATAAGCAGATATTCTCAGTTCCTCCCTCCATCACTTATAGCATTGTTTCCGTCATTGTACTTATCCATAAGCTACCCTAGCTCAATACATTGTAACTATTATTATTTTGAAAAACATTTTCTATTATATGAGTTAAGGATAAAAATAATTTAGTTTACCTTCATTTATTCCTTCTCTAACTCTCTTTGATAGATGCATAGATCCTTGTTTCTTATCTATATCATTTTCCTTTCCTCTGAAAAAAATTTTTGCCACTTGCAAGACAGGCAAATTTTCCCAAATTTTATTTATCTAAGAATGGCTTTATTTCTTATCTACAATTGAAGAATAATTTTGCTGGATATAGAATTCTGCTTTTTTTTTTTTTTTTTTTTTACCATCCATACTTTAAATATTTCACTCCATTCTTCTTGCTTGCACTGTTTCTGGGGAAAAGCCAGATGTAAATTTTATCCCTGCTCCTCCATAGGTAAGGTGCCCTCTGGTTTATTTCAGTATTTTTTTTTCTTTTTTTTCCATTTTTGCAGTTAAAAAAAATCTATGCCTAGGTACAGATTCTTTAGTACTTAACCTGGTTGGTATTCTCTGAGCTTCTTAGATCTGGGTTTGGTGTCTATATTTAATTTGCAGAATCAACATTGGAAATTTTTAGTCATTGTCATTGTATTTCTTTTGTTTCTTTCTTTCTTCTTTTCTAATATTACCATCATGTTACATGTTACACCTTTCATAATTATCCCTAAATCCTTTCATATCATGTGTTTTTTAGTTTGTTTTTCTATTTGCATTTTAGTTTATGAATTGACTGACATATTTTCAAACCCAGTTGTTTTTTCACTGTACAGATGAACCCATCCATCAGTTACTCCTCATTTCTGTTAAAGTGATTTTGATTTCTTTCTTATGTGAAGATGAACCCATCCATCGGTTATTCTTCATTTCTATTAAAGTGATTTTGATTTCTTTTTGTTAGTTTCTTAGAGTTTTTAATCACTTCTGTTCTTGTATGTTGTCCACTTTTAATTTTAATTAGAAATCCTTATCATGTTAATCATAGTAATTTAAAACTTCAGTTGTGTTATTTCCAAAATCTCCACTATATCTAAGTTTAGTCCTTCATGCTTGCTTTACTCTTTACACTGTATTTTTTCTTGCCTTTTAAAATGCCTTGTAATTTTTAAATTGAAAACCAGGCATGATCTATGAGGTAATAGGAACTAGAGGTAAATAGGCTGTTTGTCTGAGGTTTTTTAAGCTGGCTAGAAGTGGGGGTGTGATTAATGGTGGCTGTAACTATAGATGCCAGAGGCTTCAATTTCATCTACTGGATTTGTTTTTGTCTTAGGGCTTACCTAACCACTCCTTCTTATATAATAGTCTGTCTCTTGAAGATCTCTCAGTTTTAATCTGCTGTTGCTATACTGGAGCTGTGTTGATGTGGTGATTAGATATTAAGGAGAGGAAGCATTCTATAATATTTTGATTAAATCTTCATCCTTTTAAGAGGCCAGAGGCCCTGGGCTGTGCATCTCAGAAAATTATTTTAGCATTTTTTTTTGTCCTTTTACTTGAGGCAGGAAGGCTAAGGGTGAATGGAATTAGCTAGTGGTCTTTTGCGCCCAGTTCAGATGAGATTCTGCTCGTTTTTGTTGGGAATGTTTCTGTGTTATGAAGAACAAAATGCTTTAGGAATTTTTCAAAATGATTACTTTTCCCCCAGATGTGCTTCAAAACCATTACATTTTTCCTCCTGCCACTCACAACACGAGGGGATTTTTCTCCCATCTTCAACATGAGAATCTGTTATAATTCCTGGTGGTAAAACTGATGAAAATATGGAGGGTTCTTTAAAACTATGACTCTAAGAGTTTTGACTCTCAAGCTAGTCCACATTCAGCCTCCGGAAATTCATTAATAACTGTTTAGGTTAATTTCTGCCGGTTGCCAACTTCAGAAGCTTCTGCTCCTTTTAAGCTGTGACTCTGTATCTGCACATCTTTCCAACTCTGAAGTGGCAGTTTTCTGTGATAAATCTAAGAAAAGTTATTGATTCAATTTCTTCCACTCTTTTATTGTTGTGAATGACTTCTAAGTTCTTTACCTGTTGGAACAGACACTGAAATATTGTCACTATTTTTTATTTTAGCAATTCTGATAGCTATGTACTAATATTTCCCTGATCTTTCAATTTTCAGTTACCTAATAGCTAATGATGTGGACCATCTTTTCAAATGCTTATTTGCCTTGTGTATATCCTCTAAATGAAATGTCTATTCATGATATTTGCCATTTTCTAATTGGATTTCTGTTTTGTTTGTTTACTGTTGAGTTATGAGAATTTTTATATATTCTAGATACTAAACCTTTTTGGAGTATATGGTTTGTAAATACATTTTCCCACTCTCTAGCTTG
The DNA here is from genome assembly GCF_030028045.1 of Hippopotamus amphibius kiboko. Classification (NCBI taxonomy): domain Eukaryota; kingdom Metazoa; phylum Chordata; class Mammalia; order Artiodactyla; family Hippopotamidae; genus Hippopotamus; species Hippopotamus amphibius. The sequence goes on from NC_080193.1 coordinate 38,544,698, forward strand.
TCTTTTCAGTGTCTTCACATGGCCTTTTGCAAAGCAGAGGTTCTTAGCTTTGATGAGGTGTAATTTTTCAGTGTGTTTTTATGGATTATGCTTTTGGTGTCAAGTATTTTTAGTCAAATATCCCGGAGATTTTCTATTTTCCTAACTTAAGTATTTTTAAATAAAGTAACTATAGTTTTACATTTTATGTATCAATTGATAACCCATTTTGAGTTCATCATTTATAAGGTGTGAGGTTTGGGTTGAGATCCATGTTTTTGCCTGTGGATTTCTAATGATGCTCCAGCACCATTTGTTGAAAAGATTATCCTTCCACAATTGAATTTCTTTTGTTCCTTTCTCAAAATTCAGTTGAGAATATTTGTGTGACTACTTTTGTGTCCTCTATTCTGTTTTATTGATATATATCTCTATCCTTACATTAATACCACATTATCTCAAATGTTATTGGTGTAAAATAGGTCTTAATATTGAGTAGAATGATTCTTCTGACTTTATTTTTCTTTATTCACCTTCCAATATAAACTTTAGAATATGTTTGCTATGACTAAAAAAAATCCATAATGCAGTTTTGATACGAATTATCTTAATCCTATGGATCAACTTGGGGAATATGACCCTTTCACTATATTTGAGTCTTCAAATTTATGAACAAATTATGTGCCTCTGATTATTTATGCTTTCATTGATTTCTTTTATCCACATCTGTATTTTTCAACATATGAATTCTGTACATGTTTATATAGACACATATCTAACTTTTCATTTCCTTTGCAGTGACTACGAGTGGTTCGGTGTTTTTAATTTTGATTTCTACATGTTCATTGTTAGTATATAGAAATGTAATTGATTCTGTTGTGCATGTATCCAGTGAACTTTATCAGTTTTAGGAAGTTGTATGCATATGTGTGTATGTGCACACACTTATGTAGACTACTTGGAATTTTCTATGTGTATAATGAATTGCAGTCTTTCATTTCTAAGCTGAATGGTTTTTATTTCTTTTTCTTGCCTTATTGAACCGGATAGAATTTCTCTTACTTTGGTCAGTAACACTGGTGAAAGTGGACATTCTCTCCTTTTCTCCAATGTTATAGAGAAAGAATTCAGTTTTTCATTTGTAAGTATAATGCTGGATATGGAGTTTTGTTTGTTTTATTTTGGGGAGAAGGATATGTTCTTTCTCAAGTTGAAGGAGTTCCTTTCTACTACCAGATTGGTGAGAGTTTTCTGTTTGCTCGTTTGTTTTTAAATAGGAATGGGTATTGGATTTTAACAAAATTGACATGGATCTTCCATCTTCATTGATACGATGATATGATATTTCCTTCCTAGCCTGTTTCTATGGTGGACTACATTAATTTATTTTTAAAATATTGAATCAGTCTTGTATACTTAAAATAAATCTCACTTGGTCATGTTTATAGTTATTTTTATACATGGTTGGATTGGGTCTTCTGATATTTTGTTAATGAGTTTTTGTCTAACATCATTAGATATATTTGTCTATAGTTTTCTTTTTTATACTATCTTTGTCTGATTTAAGTATCAGAGTAACACTGTTATTACACAGTCAGTTGAGAAATGTACCTTCATCTTCTATATGTATATGAATGGTACCTGGAGGTTAGAGTTTGTACAGTATCATTGGATTAATATCAAAGTGTTACAAGTTTGTATTCTCTACTGGAGGTTCTGGGAGAGAACCAATTTCTTTGTCCTTTCTAGTTCCTAGATGCCACCTGCACTCCTTGGTTCATTTCTCCTTCTTCCGTCTTTTATTAAAGCCATCAACTAAAGGTCATCTTTTTTCCCATGTTTCCATTTGTCCAGCTCAGTTCTCTTTCTTCTGCCTCCCTCTTCTACTTTAAGTAAACTCCTGACTACATTGAATCCACCTATAAAGTGCAGGATAATCTCCAAGCTGGCACTGTTTATGTTATCACACAGTTTTCCAAAAATATCTGAGCCTCCTATGTATTTCTCTGGGACTCACTCCATTAGACAAAAAATTCCTCTGCTTAATCTCATCTAGATTTTTTGGCTTCTGCTTAAATGGCTGAGAGGATCTATGATGGGATCTGTGAGTCATAATCTTAATTTCCTCAAAGAGCCTTTTGTGTGAATAAATACTCTGACTTTTTGGTCTTTGTGAGGTATCAGCAAATGGTTGTCTAGCCACATCTTTGGCTTTTTCTCTAGAGCAAATTTTGTAACTGTGAATCTCTTAATGTGATGTCTTTTGTAATCTGATAGACTGAGAATATCCCACATCACCAATTTCTGATTTCATATTGCTTAACAGTTCTTTTCTATATCTATCTCTTTCTCTCACGTTTTATGGTAAATGGCAAGAAGAAGCCAGGCTGCAAGATTTTGCTGGGAAATCTTCTCAACTGAATGTGCAATTACACCTTTTACAATTCTGCATAGCTTTCTCCTATTGTATAACAAGAATCAGCTTTTCTCCAATTTCTAACAAAATTGTTCTTCATTTCTATTTGAGCCCTCATGAGCAGTGTCTTAAATATACCTATTTTTACAAATAATCTATTCATCACAATTTAAGTATTCTCTAGGGCAATATATGCTTTATCTACCATTCTTCTCAATTTTTTTTCTTGAGCCCTTATCAGCAGAGCCTTTAACATTCATATTTTTACTAACATTTGTTCAGGTCAGTTTAAGCTTTTTCTGTCATGTTCATCAAAATTTTTCCAGCCTCTCCCCACTGCCAAATTCCAAAGTTACTCCGCCATCTTTGGCATTTGTTATAGCATCACTCTATTTCAGTTAGAAAATCTTTATTAGAGTTTATTGATGCTGTAGCAAATTACCACAAATTTCATGTCAAAGCAAAACAAATGTATTATCTTACAGCTTTTTTAAGTCAGAGGTCTGATACTGGCTTCACTAGGTTAAATTTCAGTTGTTCAAGGCTATGTTCCTCTACAGAGGCTTTAGGGGGAAATCTGTTTCCTTTTTTTGGTTAGTTTGTTTTTTCTATTTCTAGAGGCCACCCACATTCTTGGCTTTTGGCCTCTTCTGTATCTTAATTAGCTACTTCCTGCTGAGATTATCTCATGCTGCCATCTGCCTGACTCTGTCTATTCTGTCTCCCACTTCAATTTTTAAAAACCATTGTGATTTCATTGGACCCACCTGGGTAATTCAGGATATTGTCCCTAATTTAATATCAGTTGAGTAAGTAAAGATTAGCAACCTTACCTATATCTTCAAACTTGAGTACTCTTTGCCATGTAGACTAACATACTTACAGATTTCTAGGATTAGTATGTTAACCTCTTTGGGGCCAATAATATGCTTACCACAAATATTAAAGATCCAAGTGATCATATATGTGAGACTTCCCTGGTGGTCCTGTGGTTAGGACTCTGTGCTTCCACTGCAGGGGACAGAGATTCAATCCCTGGTTGTGGCAAGGCATGGCCAAAAAGCAAAGAAACAAACCCACAAATGATTATATATGCAAAGCTGCTGATAGTTCTCAGCTTCCCAGAAGGTGCTCAGATTCTAGGAAATTTAAGACAATGTGGACTTAAGAACTACAGATTGAAGTGGACAGTAGTTTTTCTCTACCATTCTCTCTAAGAGCATACATGTCTGCTGGGCAGGAATTCTGGTTTACCAGTCTGAAAAATGTGCCTATTATTTTGCTAGGCTACAAACATTGATAGCATATATTAACCCCAAAGTCATCAACTGAACAAGTTCCTTCCAAAGGTTTTAGCTTCTTGTGTTTCTCTCCTTTGGCGCTAAGTCAGCATCAGCTTGATTAGTTTCATTTTAAACAATCAACTCAAAAAAAAAAAAAAATCTCTTTAAAGGGAGTTTGATTTAAACTATTTTCTCCCAAGTCTTTAGAAAAGAGATTTGGATATATATCTAGAGTTTTATGTAAACCTTAAGTTTACACAAATTAAATTCAATTAAAATTAAATTGTGCAGACCAAAGTTCATTTGCTGGTTGAATTTAGCCTGTTGGCCATACTCTATCTACCTTGAAAACACTCAAAAGTTTTTAAAACTTTTGAGAGAACTGCAACGGAGGTAGCATTCTTGTGAGCTGGTATGATTTTTGTGATGTGTAATGAGAGTCTCACTTATATATTTTATTATTCTTAAATTCCAATAGTTATAAAGATGAAAAATAAATACACAGTGTTACCTGATGACTTTCTAAAATTTCAATTTTATTTTCAAAATAAGGAAGCTGGAAAAAATAGGTCTTTTAAAGGTGCTTCTTACCGAGTTCCCATTTCCCAGCCCTGCTGTCTTTACTCAGGGCATCTCAGAGTAGATCAGAGATAAAGCATAAGGCAGGAGTTATGTAAATTACTAAACTTCCATTCTTTCTTCCCCAGTTTCCCATTACCTGAAAATGATTACATTCTATTATAGCAACTATTGCATGCAACTTTTAACTCACTGACAAAATTTTTTTTTACATACAAATAACTTGCCAATCTAGTAAGGGAATAGAAACCACACATTACGGTAATGGATGAGAAACCTTGAACTTTTATGAAACATACAGATAAAGATAGACAATGGAATACCATCAGGTTGAATTTTTTTCTTGTTCTGTAGATCATTAGAACAAGCTCAATAAAAAGATAGAGTCTTGTTACAGTTATCAAAATTTTGTTTTGATTTCCTTTGAATTTGATATTTTCCCAATAAAATTTGGAACTGTTATTACAAAAACATACTCACAGAAATGTACTTTAGACAGATAATTCTCTGTTTAGTGTCTCTTTCTATACATTATCTTTTCACCACTCCAAACTAGTTTCTCATTACTGAACTCAGATCATCACTCCAGCCAGATCAATTCAGATCAACTCTTAGGGAGTCTCTTAATTAAACTTCTCATAAAACTTGTTAACTTTACCCTTTGTTCCAGAAATTGTCCATATCTAACACCCAAATGTTTTCCCCATAGAGCACTACTAGTTATATGGGGAAGGTATAATGAATTTTGATCAACTAGAGTGCTAACTCAAACTCTGCCACTTACCAACCTGTGTCTATCTATAGCATGTAGAGTGGAAATGAAAATGATACCTCCCAGGATTACTGAAAGATTAAATAAATTAGATGAGGGACATTTTTAAGTTCCTGGCATAGTACCTGGCTTAGAGCAGTCCCTCAAAAATGTTGGTTTCTCCTGCCCTTCCCTCCACCTCTAAATGTGACCTCAGATTTACCTATTTTCAGATGTAATGCCTGGCTAATTGCCTTACTTAGTGTTGTCTCACTGGATTATACACATGTTCTAGTTATTGTTTTTAGTGTCCTTTGATATACACTCAAGTAAGTTTTGTGTTGTATATCTCCTTATATCTCTACCTTTGCACTAGAAACTGATACATTTGATGGGTGTGAATTATGAAGAGAATTAGCAAGACCAGGAAGCAAACTTGTTTTGGCCTCATTTATATTCCTGACAACTATGTTCACTATCATTAGTGAAAAAAAAAAAAAAGGGAAAGGAAAAAAAGAAAAAAAAAAGATGTATATCCCTTCACACTCAGGAGAATAAAAATTAGTAGTATACCTTACTATTTACTTTCTACCCCCATATATGACCGGGGCATTCATGATTTCCTTAGGCTCAAAGGTCAAAACACTCCTGACTCAATCGCAATTGTTTATCTTTTCTGAGATTTCTGGATTTAAGAGTTTCCTTTTACTTACTCCTGTAGACCTCCCAAATAACAATAACAATAGAAATGACTTCTGCAAAAGCAGCAGAATTACAACTAAATGCTGAAAAATCATTGACAGAAAGACACTGGAACTCACCAAAAAAGACACCCCACATCCAGAGACAAAGAAGAAGCCGCTATGAGACGGTAGGAGGGGCACAATTGCATTAAAATCAAATCCCATAAATGCTGGGTGGGTGACTCACAAACTGGAGAACAGTTATACTGCAGAAGTCCACACACTAAAGTGAGGGTTCTGAGCCCCATGTTAGGCTTCCCAACCTGGGAGTCCAGCAACGGGAGGAGGAATCCCCAGAGAATCAGACTTTGAAAGCCAGCAGGATTTGATTGCAGGACCTCCACAAGACTGAGGGAAAGGTAGACTCCACTCTTGGAGGGCACACAAAAAAGTGTGCTCACCAGGACCCAGGGGGAAGCAGCAGTGACCCCATAGGAGACTGAACCAGACCTACCTTCTGGTGTTGGAGGGTTGCCTGCAGAGGTGGGGGGCAGCTGTGGCTCACCAAGGAGACAGGGGCACTGGCAGCAGGGGTTCTGGGAAGTGCTCATTGGTGTGAACCCTGCCAGAATCCACCATTAGCCCCACCAAAGAGCCTGTAAGCTCCAGTGCTGGGTAGCCTCAGGCCAAACAACCAACAAGGTATGAACACAGCCCTACCCATTAGCAGACAAGCAGATTAAAGTTTTACTGAGCTCCGCCCCCCAATTAGGATTGAAGTCTTACTGAGCTATGCCTACCCAGCTCTACCCACCATCAGTCCCTCCCATCAGGAAGCACCCACAAGCCTCCTAAATAGCTTCCTCCACAAGAGGGCAGACAGCAGAATCAAGCAGTATCAGCACTATTTCATCTTGTGGAACTGAAAACCACAGCCACAGAAAGATAGAGAAAATGAAAAAGCAGAGGATTTTGTACCAGATGAAGGTACAGGATAAAACCCCAGAAAAACAACTAAATGAAGAGGAAATAGGCACCCTTCCAGAAAAAGAATTCAGAATAATGATGGTGAAGATAATCCAGGACTTTGAAAAAAGTCTGGATGCAAAGATCAAAAAGTTTACCAAAGACCTAGAATAATTAAGGAAAAAACAAACAGAGATATGTAACACAATAACTGAAATGAAAAATACACTAGAAGGAACCAATAGCAGATTAAGTGAGGGAGAAGGGCGAATAAGTGACCTGGAAGATGGAGTGGTGAAAATCACTGATGCAGAAAGGAATAAGGAAAAAAAGAATGAAAAGAACTGAAGACAGCCTAACAGACCTCTGGGACAATGTTAAACACACCAACATTCCCATTCTAGGGGTCCCAGAAGGAGAATAGAGAGAGAAAGGACCTGAGAAAATATTGGAAGAGATTATAGTTGAAAACTTCCCTAACATGGGAAAGAAAATAGCTCTTCCAAGACCAGGAAGAGCAGAGAGTCCCAGGCAGGATAAACCCAAGGAGAAACATGCCAAGACATATAGTAGTCAAATTGACAAAAATTAAAGACAGAGAAATGTTATTAAAAGCAACAAGGGAAAAACAACAAATAACATACAAGGGAACTCCCATAAGGGTAACAGCTGATTTCTCAGCAGAAACTCTGCAAGCCAGAAGGGAGTGGCATGATATATTTCAAGTGATGAAAGGGAAGAACCTACAACCAAGAATGCTCTACCCAGTAAGGACTTCATTCAGATTCGATGGGGAAATCAAAAGCTTTACAGACAAGCAACAGCTAAGAGAATTCAGCACCACCAAACCAGTCCTACAACAATTGCTAAAGGAACTTCTCTAAGAGGGAAATATAAGAGAAGAAAAGGACCTACAAAAACAAAAACAAAACAATTAAGAAAATGGTAATAGGAACATACATATCAATAACTACCTTGAATATAAATGGACTAAATGCACCAACCAGAAGACACAGACTGGCGGAATGGATACAAAAACAAGACCCATATATATGCTGTCTGCAAGAGACACACTTCAGACCTAGGGACGCATACAGATGGAAAGTGAGGGGATGGAAAAAGATATTCCATGCAAATGAAAATCAAAAGAAAGTTGGAGTAGCAATCGTCATATCAGATAAAATAGACTTTAAAATAAAAAATGTTACAAGAGACAAGAAAGGACATTAAATAAAGATCAAGGGATCCATCCGAGAAGAGAAGATAACAATTATAAATATATATGGACCCAATATAGTTGCACCTCAATACATAAGGCAAATGCTAACAAGTATGAGAGGAAATGCAAGGCAGAAATAGAGACATAGATGTAGAGAACAAACACATGGACACCAAGTGAGGAAAGCGGGGAGGGTTGGGGGGGAATGAATTGGGAGATTGGGATACCAAATTGCACACTCTAAATATATGCTGTTCATTGTCTGTTAACTGTATCTCAATAAAAGTTCTTAAAAAAATAAACACAAACAAACAAACAAAAACAGTAGTAATAACTTCTGTTTAAGAGAAAACATAGGCTGGTCAGGAAATGGCCTTTACATCACATTTTCCGCTGGAAATAGATGTTGTCTCCTCACGTTTAAAGATGAGAGAACTGAGACCTCGAATAGAGAAATAAAGTTGGCAAAGTTCCGAGGCTAGAAAACTAGAGAGGTAGGCTTTCCATCCAAATCTATTTAGATCCAAAACCCATATCCTTCTCACTATCAGATTAAAGTTCTCCTCCTCAGATTCACCCTTTTCTCTTGGTTTTAGGGCCCTTGTGTGTGTCTCCCTGTTTAAAATAATGTTCTGCCTGTATTGTTACTCTCTGCCGGATATCTCACACTTAAATAAACTTTTAGATTATTCCTCTTTAGGTTTATCTTATGCTTTTGCTGCCTGTGTTTCAGCTCATGAAGCAAAATCTCATGGGAACAACCACAAAAACAGAGTCTAAGAGAGCAATGGCAACGGATGGTGGTAACAGCTCAGATATATAGCTCTGTTACGGGGGAATTGCTATTTGACTGCCAGTCACACACTGCAACAGATTTTAGTTAAATCAAGCTCTGACATGATTGGAACAAAAACCAAATGAAACATCTGCCAAAGCAGAAATTGTGTCAAACTCCTAAACAAGGAAGAATGTCTCTAATGGCATAACATCTGAACAGTAGTAAAACCAGTTTCTATGAAGTTTTACAAAATTGTCAATGGATTTTTTGGTGCCATTGGATAATATTTTTTCTATTCATTTTCATTCTTGTCTATGAATTGTTTTCCAAATGTGCAAGAAAGGAGTAAGTTGAGGTATCAGAATGTGGGATAAGATTCAGTTCAATTTAATTAAATAAGTGTGTGGTGTCATTCCTCCTGCTAGGCATCTGGAATGCATTCTGCATCCGTTGTGTCTAGATAGTGTTATACTTCAAAATCAAAAAAGGAGGCTCACATATGTCTAAATGCCAGATGATTTACTGAATTTTCCCATTTTACCTTAATGTTTGTGATTATGTAGACAGAGCCCATGATAGCAAAGGTCCAATGGGCCTCGCTTTTCATGACTGACCATCTCTATCTATGAACAGAGTACATTTTGACTGTGTTAAATGATAGGAAAGTGATATCACATGATACAAAATTAAGAAGGATTGACTGTGATGCTCGTTGCCTTTAGGGTAGCCGTATTCATGGTTGTATAATTCCTTTCACATTTCTAGGTATAAGATGCAGACACAGCAATGTCTAGAGAGGAAAAAGGGCCCGTCTTCTTATGTCTCTAGTTTTATGTCATCTTGAACCACTTGGCCACCTGAAACCAAGCACCAATAAGGGGAACGGGATTATCCAGGTTGTGTTAGATCAACCATTCAAGGTTAGTCTATGATGTGGGGAATAAACCACCATGACCATCATAGGTACATAGGACTGCACATCATCTGTGTACTTGGAATCACTACTGTGAGATGTCAGGGTGGTAGAGGATGAAAAGCTGAAAGCAACAGTTACAGTTGATGAAAACAACAAAAACAGTGATAACAAATGCTCCAAGCAAAGGTATTGCTGTCTTCAGATTGATTGATTGATGTAGGTTTCCTAAGCAATTAGCTAGGAAGGGGTTAGAAATCACTATAGGTTTCTCTTTCACAACATATATTTGGTTTGTAGTTTATCATCTATGACTTTGAGCAAGGTAATTAATCAGCTATTCTTTGGTTTCCTTGTCTGAAAAAGAGAGCCTTACTAGTAATTGTTCTATGTCCTAGTCGTTTACAAGATTATATGATGATAGTCAGATGAGCCATTACTTTTAATTCAGTGAGCTTTTATCAAGCTCTTCCTATGTACACTGAATATAAACATGTATAAATGCATAAAATTTGTGCTTTCACATAGTATTATTATTTTAATGAAATTTTTTGAACATCACAGTCAGTTCACTTTTAAAGACCCAACTACAAATATGAATAAATGGACATAGATTATTTTTTGCTGCTCTTCTTCCATTTGTGTCTGTATTCTTCTGAAAAAAAAAAAAGTATTTTAGAGTCTTCCCAATATAAACTCCATATCCTTAACCATGCAAAAAAAAGCAAGAATAGAGAAAAAAAAAAACAATCAAATAAGACCTTTTATTAAAATAAATAGTTTTCTTCTCTTCTAACTTCCTCTTATGCTTGTAATTTCCCTTTGAACACAATTCTGCTTCCCCAACTAAAAATTTCCAGAATCAGAAGCCAATGTTTATGACTTCTTTTATGGACTGAAGAGGTTACACCGAGCATATTAAGCCCTGAACTTTTTGGACAAACCACTACTGCTGTTATTGTGAAGGTTTTCTTTTTACGAGCAGAATTTAACAGCTCATAAAATTATCTTGCAGTTATGTTCATTTGGACTACAGATGTGTGCACTTTGTTGAGCAAGGCTAATGCTTGGAGACTCTACTCCAACTGAATGACTATTTATGCACAGAATTAGTGAACACACTTTTCTTTTTTGATACAAACTTATCTGAATGGCTTTAGGGTGTAAACAAAATATGCCTATTGCTCTGTATACTGCTATGTCATAATATGAAAATTGCAAAGGAAGAGAGAGAAATGGGCTATAAAGAATTAGATCTTTGCACATTTTGAGTAAGTACTGCTGACCATTCTTTTAGGGTGTGGCTGGACACTGCCACGAGAAGTCAGCAGTTGAGCATCTACCGCTTTTGCATGCACACAGGTGTTGTTAATTCTCACCCCACTCAACATCAGTTGATCTGACTCTCCACTCTTCCTAGCTTCCCGTTACTGCTGACTCTCCACTCTCCCTAGCTTCCCGTTACTGCCAAGTGTACTGACAATACATCCTCATGAGAAAACCTTGGGGGGGATTTAAGTGCATAACTCCATTGCCTATACACTTTTTTCCCTTTATTGGAGTATAATTGCTTTACAGCACTGTGTTCATTTCTGCTGTACAACAAAGTGAATCAGCTATATGTATACATATATCCCCATATCCCCTCCCTCTTGAACCTCCCTCCCACCCTCCCTATCCCACCCCTTTAGGTCTTCACAAAGCATCAAGCTGATCTCCCTGTGCTGTGTAGCAGCTTCCCACTAGCTATCTATTTTACATTTGGTAATGTGTATATGTCAGTGCTACTCTCTCACTACCTTACAGCTTCCCGCCCCCACCCCCGTGTCTTATCACTAAAAGAAGTTCATCATTTATTTCACGATATATCTCAAATACGTTCTATCTTCCTCTACTCATTGTTACTGAAACACCATCTCCTAACATTCTCTGTACACCCAATACCCCTTTGCCCTAATCTCCTCTGCATAAGGGCGGATGCATCTTCAATCGTTTATCATCATCTGCATAATCATCATTTGCATTGATCATCGACTCTACACTAATTGTGATGGGGCTGCACCTCTGAGGTTTCACTACCCCAGCCATGAATGACAGGTGTTATTGCTCCACTTACCAGATTATTAAATAAAGGCTCAGAGAAGGATAGTAACTTCCCCAAGATCACACAGTTGAAGGATGACAGAACCAAAATTAAAACCCAGATTGGTGTGACTCCAAAGTCTCATTCTTAGCCATGTCACTGAGGATGGGGCATTGAAACTGAAAAGAACAAATGTCTTTTAGAGAAGCTGCTGTGGTTGAATATAACCGTGATATCTATTTATCATTCAAGATTGACTCGGCTGTCTTTTCTTAACAATTCCCATAGGGGGATAATTTTTGTTTATATCAATTACAAAAGATAAATTTAGAAGCCATAAATGGATGCTCTAATTTGGTCAATGTACTTTACTTATATACAAAGAATACATTGATATATCCACTGTATGATCTTTCATTATGTTAGTCCATCTGGCACATGGTATGAGCACAATAAATGTGAGCTTATTAAAATGATTATTGGTAAATTTCTTCACCAGGATTATGCAAGCTACTTTATTATGATGTATAGGTTGCAATTACCTCTGGTGTCCCCTTTTACCTTCCACATTGATCAGTATAAATATATGATCACATGATAACATAAAATTCATGAGAGTTCTGCATAATTGGTGTGAAGTTGTTCAGCTTTGTTTTGTGCACAATTCAGAAAATCTTCTTTTGCTGGTTCAGTTCCAAATTGCAAATACAGAAACGTGAGAAAAGCAGTGTATGTTGGAATGATGAGGTTCTCAGCTGTTATTGTCCAAACTGAATTTATTTAGAACACAAGCAGGAAAAGATGTTTCACGAAGAAAGAATTTTGTGTTCAAAGAAGTTTTAGAAATCCTACATAAAAAATTCCTGTCTTGGAGATACACAACGAGCTTTCATATACTATGACCCTGAGAAATCTAACTAAGAAAATTGCTTTTATTTTTAACCATAGTTTCTAAGATATATTGGACCACAGAATATTTTGTAGTTTCTGTGGATATTATTTCATTTTATTCTCACATGCCTTTAATGTCCCATATCACATATTTTAGGAAGTGTTGTTCTATGTGTTTCTTTAAACATGACTGCTGTCTCCAAATGGGTGCCGTCTGTGAATATTGAAACAGTAGAACAGAATGTGTGTAGTCATCTCAAAATAAAAAAGAATTCACTTTATGTTGAAAGCTGCTTCCCTATTTTTCAAATGTATTTTCATTTATAATCTACTTGCAGCTTTATCAGTTATATTTTAGCTGCAATATCTCTGGTTGAACTTTCTTCCTAGCAGCACAGGAATCTTGATGTTTTACTGCTTATTTCTATCAAATCAGACTTTTTTTTCTGTACGATGCCACTGTTCCAATTAAAAGCATGAAATGTCATTCACTGCTGTTCATTGTGTGTCTGCAGCTACTGCAATTTGAAAGCCTTCATCCACTTACCCTACCTCAGCTATGTACTCTTATTTTCCATTAGTCTCCGTAAATTTATTCCAAATTATATCAGTGTGAAGTAAACCAAAGAACTATTTCTAGAATGAAAATATAATATGTAGTAGTCTTACAAAGGAAGAGTCAAGGCATCCATGTTTCTACTCAATAAAGATATAGCTCCATCTTAGGCTCAGTTTATAAGGTAACGCAGTTCCCTAAGAGTTATACAATATTCTCCCTATATCCAGATATGCAGAGAATATAGAGCATTGAATGTGAAAGCAGAAGGAGAGAATAATCTTAAGTTTACACATAAAAAAGGATATATGTTTCTCCTCCCAACCCAATAATTCTTTGTGCCAATTCTTTCTAGCATGGTTGACTATACAGAGACTCTGGGATGAAAAAGTCCACCTTTCGTCTTCTTTAATAAATGAAATAGTATTGGGCAAACAAAAGAGGGACAGTAGAGACTAGAACATAAATCTTCATGGAATTACATTAACAATTTTCCCTGACTAAGGATGTTTACTACTTCATTAATTCAAGTTAAGTTTAAATTCAGTATATGCCAATTTTATCTGGTATCTAAAATGTACATAATTATATTTAAGTGTGATTTGGTCACTCTTAATATATAGTTTTATTGTCTGTATTAAGATTCTTCAGAAAAACAGAACCAATAAGATAACATGTGTGTGCACGCATGCACGTGTCTCTGTGTGTGTGTGTGTGTGTGTGTACGCACGCGCGCACATGTAGAGGGGAGGCTGAAAAGCCCCAATATCTGTAGTTCCAACCTGAGTCCATAGGCCTGAGAACTAGGTGAACCAGTGGTGTAAGTTCCAGTCTAAAACCCAGCAGATATGAGATGCAAGAATGCTTCAGTGTGAGTCCAAAACTCAGAAAAGACCAAGGTCCAGCTCAGCGACTCAGGCAGAAGGTACTCCCACTTCCTCAGCCTTTTTCTTCTCTTCAGGTCATCAGTTGATTGGATGAGGCCCACCCACATCAGGGAGGGCCATCTGCTTTCGTAAGTCTACTGATTTAAATGTTCATCTCAGAAAAAATAAAAAACAAACAAACAAAAAAATAAATGTTCATCTCATCCAATACACACCCTTACAGACACACCCAGAATAATGTTTGCCCAAAGGTCTGGGCACCCTGTGGCCCAGTCAGGTTGACACATAAAATTAACCATCAGTCCCCCCATCTAGCACCCCAATTATTGTGACTGCTGCCAGGGGACACCTCTATCACCTGACTCCAGCAGCCAGGGTGTCCCACAGAATGGCAACTAATGGAGAAAGAGTTTTTAAACAGCTGCTGCCCCCAGGGCACAGCAGGAGGCAGCAGACCCAGGACATCAGTCATCCTGTGAAGGAGGCCTGTTAGCTAATCCTCACAGCTGTGACATGAGGGGCAGGTATCTAGTTAAACATCTGTTTGAAACTCACTGTCACCCTTTGCAGAGGTTTCAAATGGAGTGCATCACCTTCACACTCTCTATCTGCTACACTCCATAGCTCCGGTGTCTCTTGCTGGGGAGATTTGCACATCTCATCACCTTGCAAAGTACAGAATAAAATAACTTCTGCAAATTTTGTTATGAACAGAGAACTGGTTCATGTCTCCTGACTAGGGAAGGAAGAGTTCTGTTGGCCAGAGTCAGTGACACTAAGTAAATAACATCTTTGAGAAATGCCACTAGTGTGGTTAGGGGAACCACTGACCGAAACCCCCCACACTGGCCAGGCCTAATAGTAACTACTTGCATGAGTTCTCTTACAACAGGAGGTCCTGGTAAGGAGTGAAAAACTAACAAGCTACTACCAACCAGAAGAATTCAGGAAAGGTCAAAAGGAGGGAGGAGATGTCAGTCCATATGACCTCCCAACCCCCCAGAATCCTTCTCACTAGAATCCATCTTGGCTGAGCGATGTACGTGCCACCAGGAAGGACCCTGAATTAGAGTGATTGTCTAGAGACAACCCAGAAACCCACCCCATCACCATAAAACCCAAGACTGTGAACCATGTGGCAGAGCTGTCCTCCTGGGTTCCCTCATCCTCATGCTCTCCACCCAGGGGGCCCTTTCCCAATAAAGTGTCTTGCTTTGTCAGCAGGTGTGTGCCCTCAGACAATTCATTTCCAAGTGTTAGACGAGAACCCACTCTGGGGCCCTGGAAGGGGTCCCCCTTCCTGCAACAGTGTCCTTCTCTGATCTCAGGGATGTGGAAATGGTGAACACAATGAGGGGTACAGGAAAGGCAGGGATTGCACCTTCCTCCACTTCATATGCCTGTCTCTTAGAACAGAGCCTGCATACAGGGCTTTCTTAGCATATGCTTATAAAATAAATGTATGTGTCAACCATTAAGTGAATGAATAAATGATTGTAAAATTAAGTGAGCGAATGGATGAAATAAAAGTCATGACCGTTGGTCACACATTTTTTTCTTTCTTCCTAAAGATAGTCTAACTTTCTGAGTTTTGTGTTGAGCATACGGATTGGGACCCAGGGGCTTAGTTTACCCTATGGGATGATGAATATTTATTGTTTCTAAATATTTCAATTGTAAATTCAATGAGATTAAATATATACTTGTACCTGATGCCATATTACTAATTTTCATGTCGAGGAATTTATTAGGGTCAAATTGGTGCGAGTAAATTATTCACGAGCTGATGTAGATTTCAAGTTGAAGTGTTAGTTATTATTCATATTAAAATTATGAATAATGTTCACAGGTAGGCTTATTTCTTTAGAGGATTATTTTTAGTTTCCTTCTTTTGAGTCTTGGTTTGATATAATGGTAATGAGTCATCTGACAGGCAAAATGAATGTTAGTCATGATATAATATTCAAGGCAATTACCCAGAATTAGTCACTGATCCATTTTCTCCTCAAAGGTCCGTGAAGACTTTCCTAGTTATCTGATTCATATCAATCTTTGTTCTCCCTGAAATTTTGTTTCTTTTAAAATATCTGTATCATTAATTTCATAGTTCATATTTTTTTGCTAGTTTTATAAATTTTCTGTTTTCATCTTGTTGAAGAAAGTCATCTTTTACAAAACCCGTTTACATGTACATGTTTTCAGCAAGGAATGGTTTATATAACATTAATTATATTATCAAATAGCACTTACAAGGCACCAAGATTTCACCTAGACTCCATGGATACTGTGGTGAAAATAAGATTCTAACACTGACATCCCATTAGCTTACAGTATAGCACACTATAACTTCTCAATTAATTTGTAGATAATGGTAAACTGAGATTCTTAGCTGTTGAAAAACCTTTACTCTTTTAAAACTAAATATTTGTATATGTTCCTTAGGGGAAAAAAATGCCCCCATGGGGAAAAACTAAATCACTTTTCCTACTAGAAGCTTTTCCTTAAAATAGGTTCTTACCTTATGAGGTCCAAAGTGACAGCTTGTCACATACTGCTAACCTGAGTCCTCTCTAAGGAAGGAAATGTTAGTATTTGTGAGTGTATATGGGGGGCCGGGTGGCGAGAAGGCTTCAGATACTCTTACTCTCTCAGCATTGTAGCGGCCAAGGGTCCCAAAACCCTGGTGAGGAAGGATGGCTTGTACCTTGAGAGCATTAGCAGTGCAGGGGTAAAGTTGTGGATAGTCAACTCAGCATTTAGATGGGGCAGAACCCTCTTTCTGAGTCAATAATATCTAAGTGGAGGAGTCTAGGTTTTTGTTGCTGGTCATCATCTTTTACTCAAGTCCACAGGGTGGGAATTTGGCAGTGCTGGAACCTGGAAAATTAGTTGGGCAGTGAATGATAAGTAACATAAAGACAAGCCTCAATGCTGGTATTAAAACAGTATGGCAGTTTGACTATGAAGAAAGGAATAGCAAGTGTAAAATGGCACAACAAAGTGAGCTAGAGACATCAGCTATTTCCAAACAGCAGCACAGGTATACTTTCATGTGGCCCACATGAACACTTTCCAGTTTACTTGGGGTGTTCCAATTGTCTTTTCTTATCTTTGCATGCTGTAGCACCCACTTATTTTAAAAATATAGGAGAGTCTTTTGAAAATTCTCCAGAGAACTACAAATCACAAGAGATTCCATAAATCCCACCAATAAAGTAAATAGAAAAAAAAAGAAATTGTGATCTCATATAGAAAGATTACTTGAGAAATATATGTTCTAAAATCAATGTCAAATGAGGCTCAGGTAAACAGGATTGCATATTACAGACCCGTGCGTATGTAGAGTAGCAAGATTTACTTATGATTGCACTTACTTATGATTCTATTTTTGTAAATGAAAATATTTCAATGTAACAGTCAAGAAATTTGTTCAGCAACCTGGCCAAGGGGTATATAAAACTTAACTATTTGGAAAATAAAAGACTGATCTTAGTGGGTGGGGTGGTAAGATTGCTGGTATATGTAAGATGTACTCTGTACAACAAAACATTGATCATCTCACCCTAATTAAATTTCATTATGTTACCTTTTAAACTTTACCAGAAGCAATTTTAGAGCCTTATCTCATAGTGTATTGAGATCTATTAATGAATCATCTTCGGTTTCATAAATGTAAATAAGCAGCAACCTGTGTTGGGTAATTTGCAAGCTGCCAAGAAGCAAACCCTGTTTAAATACTTCTTTGTTCTAGTGTCTGAAGCTCTTTCTTAAAAAATGTATTCCCCTATGCCTCTAATGATTTTTCAATTTCTATGAATTAACCACACCAGCTATTACCCATCACCAATTTTGAAAGGTTAATATTAAACACAAAACTCCAGAGCAGAGGATACAGAGGAGAGAAGATAGACTAGATGAAAGCGTGGAGGCAAAGGAAGTCTTCACAAAGGCTTAAATTGGTCTTGGGGCTGGTGCTTGTGCAGTCTCTTTAGGTGTAAGACAGAGTGGCAGAATATGGAGCAGGGGAGTATATTCCTCTTGTCCCTTTGAATAACCTTGGCAGATTTCACATTGGCAGTTCTGAGAGTCTAGCTCATGGATTTGACACGTAATTATATTGTATTTAACTCCTTTGAGGTGCTGGTTTTTGAATTTTCTCCCTACATTGATCTCTCTGTCATTTAATTTAAAAAAAAAAAAAACTTCATTTGCAAAGCAAGAAATGAACAAGGCCAACTTTGGGACTTCTACTTTGGCTATTTAATGAAGTCTTATCTGAATTTGAATTTTAAATATTTTCTTTCTTCATCAGACTGATTTTCAAATATATTATTCTTCATTACCTTTGAAGATGACTAAAAATGTAATGACCTAATATTATAGGAAACTATATTTAGGGGTTAGTGATGACTTTCAGAATAAGTTTAATTCAAAAACTTGAAGGAAAGCTAGTTTTTAAATGGTGTATATTTTCCTTTTGTCCTTCCTAGGTTATTTGAAATTAAAAAATTACTTTCTTTTTGTCTCTGCTCCCACTGGCCAGAAGAAAAGATTATATATTGTTAATAAACCATAGTTAGTTTTTAAATAAATGAAGCACTGCCTCTTCAAATTGTAATACTAAACCTCAACTTTCTACACAGTGTCCATGATTACTTAATATACAGTGGTAGAAATACAGTGATTTTGGAATTGAAGACAACATTTTAAATTCTAGTTCTACCACATTTGTGTCCTTAGGCAACTTAGTTAATTTGAGGAGTCAGTACATTTAGCAGAGTTTTAGTTTCCTTGTATATAAACAGAGACTATCATATCTACTTTTCAAGCTTACCATGGGAATTAAATGATTTTCCACATAAGTGGTTTCGTAGATAGAAACATGAATTGCCAATACACACATCAACAGTTGTGCAAATTTATTAGTGATCAGGGAAACACAAAGTAAATGCAGATTTTTAAAAGAACACCAGAGGTAATAAAATAGAATGACCTGGAACTATATAGATACAGGAAGACTACCAGTCTGGGTCAAATAAGGAGAGAGAATCAGAAAGTAATTTGAACAGAGAAAATTTAATATAAATAATTAATTAAGACAAGGGATTGGAGTAACAAGGTATGGTCTAATCGAAAGTAGAAAGAACTCTAATGAGGAACAGCCACTACCTCTTGGGCTGAGTAGAGCAGCCAGATTGGAAAACCTGCCAGGACTGAGATCCAGCCCTTGTTGGGGGCAGAATAGCCATGGCCTCCGAATGGCAGAAAGGTCACTGTGCTCCCATGTTGCACAACTTTCCAGAAATCTGCTTTTTGGGGACTTGATGGTGATTTGTCCTCCAGATTGCCAGGTAAAAGTATTCTCAAGGAAGTTACTTATCAGAGGTAATCTACCAGGACACCTCCTGCAGAAGAGGTTCCGGGGAAAGCTGTTGGCTTCTTGCTGTTGAGATCCATGAACTGCAGGAGGTGGGGCCTGGAGAAGCTGTGGCTGCTGCAGGACCAGGCTCTGGGGAATCTGTGTGTGCTGCTGGATCCTGTCCAGAGAGGAACCTGGAAGCAAGACCCTTTCTTCCCATGATGTCTTTTCAGGACCATATACTGACAAAGCTTAACACTGTGCCAGCTGACTAAGAACAAAAAGAAGAGAGGGTCCAGATTCATTTGCACAGAACAGGCAAAAAGGGTCATTGTGGAACTGAAAGGAAATAGATCAATAATTACCAGGCTTGCAAACATCTTTGAGCAGAAACTATATAAGTTATAGATGAATAATGACAATCATTTTCATCTACATAAATGTGTTCACATCAATTTAAATGCAAGATCTATACATATTTGATAAAAATGTGAGGGAAAGCAGACATAAAATTCAGGTTTCTGAGAGGAGATGGCTACATGTGAGGGCAGATTTTAAAGGGCTTCCCAGTAATTGGTAATGGTGAGAAGCTGATGAGATGTGAAGAGAAGTGAACAGATGTGCCTTGTAAAATGCCGAGGATTCAAAATATATATTGGCATCAATAAAGAAGGGGTTAAAATTGAAGCATAAATCACAGAATGCATTCTTGGGTGAAAGTAGTTTGAAAGATTATCTATAAGAACTTTTGATCACCTTTTACTGTCCCATTGAAAGAACACCCAAAGACAAGTGCCTAACTCCAAGGCAGAACATCAAATAAATATTGTCCAGAAATAGTGACCTTGATGTGCTGTGGCTTCAGGGACACAAGCTACAGCAAACGACAGAAGTGGGATGTGAGATGAATCATGAGAATGAATTGGAGTTTGCATATAGATTAATATGAGAACAGTGTTTATGGTCTAGCTTCCAGATTGTCTCAGCCTGGTGTCTTCTCCTTTCATCCTTCTTGGATAAGAGTTTCAGGCAGCTCTTCCCTGGAAAAGCTAACATTCAGAAAAAAAGACTGCCTGTGGTTTTTTACTGCTTTTTGTTTTTGTCTTTTTTATTCATTGTCTGTGTTGGGTCTTTGTTGCTGCACACAGGCTTTCTGTAGTTGCAGCGAGTAGGGGGTTACCCTTCATTGCGGTGCGGTGGCTTCTCTTGTTGCAGAGCATGGGCACGTGGGCTTCAGTAGTTGTGGTGCATGGGCTCAGTAGTTGTGGCTCCTGGACTCTAGAGCACAGGTTCAGTAGTTGTGGCACATGGGCTTAGTTGCTCCGCGGCATGTGGGATCTTCCCAGACTAGGTCTCGAACCCATGTCCCCAGCATTAGCAGGAAGGTTCTTAACCAGGGAAGCCCAAGACCTCCTATGTTGACAGTCCTTCTAAATAAAAGGACAGCAACCAGACCAAGTACCCAAAACTGAGATCAGCTTGTCAATAAATCCTAATCCAAGAACACTACATTTGCAACAAGCATAAGTTTTAAATGTCAACAGCCAATAAAATATCAACAGGCATCAGTGAGAGAAAGATAAAGCAAAGCAAAGATACATAAAAATGGCAAATGATGGAATTGAGATGATTTTTTAAAAATAAATGTTTCAGGCTCATAGATGCTGTGATATTGCATCCATAAGACAAGAAAATATGTAACACAAAAAATTAAAAGATCTTAGGAAAAAGAAAAAAATCCAAGTATATTAATGGCTTGTAGGAAATCAAAAACATGATAGCCAGATCAAATATTTAAATTCAGGAAAGGACTATAGGGTAAACAAAATATCTAAGAAATTATAATAAAAATGACCATAAAAGCGAAAATACAAAGTAAATAAAAATCTTCAAGAATTAATCCAAAAGTTATATTATTCAACTAAAAAATAATCCTTCAGAATGAGGGATTGGAGAAAATAGATAATTGTTAACAGATTTGTATTTTTCAAAGGCGATCACAATATCTCCCCTCCCACAATATGACCCTGAAGCTGCTCCCACCCAGAAGTGAGATCCATATCTTTCCATATCATAAGGATCAGGATTTCCTTATAACTAATACAATGTGGCAGAAGTGATTTCTCAGATTAGGTCAGATGAAGCAGTGCAGCCTCTTCTTGGTGTGTTGAAACACTGTCTTGGACCTCTGAGCCCCAGTGTAAAAAACAAGAAATATGACCATTCTGGAATGAATTGGGAGATTGGGATTGCCATATATACATTACTAATAAGAGAAAAATACCACATTGTGCACTCTACATATATGCAGTTTATTGTCTGTTAATGGTATCTCAATAAAAGTTCTTAAAAAAAAAAAGAAAAAAGAAATATGACCATTCTGAAGCTGTACGCTGTGAGCAAGTCTAGTCACAGGGAAGGCACCATATGGAACAGCTCCATCTGCAAATCCTAGTCCGTAAGTCTTCTCACCCCAGGTGAGGCTGTACCAAGCAGGTTCTTCCCTTGCTCCTTTGCTTCAGGTTGTAATTGGTACAAACTCTGATTCTTGACAACAAAATTTCAGATTCTAATTCCCCCAGGTTCTTCCTTATTTATCCATAAATTGCTATATTACCTCACTGATAGGCATATTACTAGGGTGAGTCAAAAATTATCTGCACTCTGGTTATATTAAAAGTTCTATAAATTCTACAACCAGAGTGCAGATAACTTTTGACTCACTGTCATATTTGTAGTGGTTCTAATCTAACCCAGAAAGGCAAAATACCCCTTTTCAGATTAAGAAAATTCACTGGTTTCAAGAATATTCTTGATTGTTAAAATGGTTATCATTAATTTGTGAGAAAATTTTCAAATTATTTTCCTGTATCCAATAAGTTAATCTTATGCTTTTTTCCTTCTTTGTTCTGTTAATGTAATTAATTATACTGATTGAATTTAGAAAGTTAAAATCTTTCTTGTATTATTGGAATAAACCTCACTTATGATATATTATCCTTTTTATGTATTGCTCTTTTGGTTTGGAAGATTTTAAAATTTTGCATCTGTATATAGAAAATTAACATATTTTCCTTTTTTATACTTTTCAATTAGATTTTGCTTTCTGCACCAAGGTAACTTTATAAAATGAGATAGTAATTCTTCAGTTTTTTCCATTCTCTTGGGGAAAAAAAAACATATTATAGGTGTTAATTTGATTCTAAATGCTTCAAAAATTTACCAATGAAAATATCTGTATTTAAACTTTTTACCTATAGATTTTAATTACAAATTCAATATCTTTAAGAGATTTGGAACTACTCAATATTCTGTTTCTTCTGGAGTCAGTTTTAATAAGTTTTACTGTTGTAAGAATTCATTTTATCTACATTGCCCTTTACAGACAGATTTATTCACAGAGAACTTTTATCATCCACATATACATATTTATAGGATTTTGAATGAGATATATATATTTTTATTCTTAATATCAGCAATTTGTTTTCTTTCTCTCACTCTTTGTCTTCCTCTCTCTCTCTCCCTTCCTCCCTCCCTTTCTCTGTTTCTCAGCAAACCTCCTGAAAATTTATCAACTTTATAAAGCTTTTCAAATCAGTTTTTGATATTGTTGATCTTTTTGTCAATATTTTTCTTTATTTAATTAGTTCCTGCTTTTATCTGTATTAGTTCCTTCCCTATGCTTTCTATAGTTTAGTTTGCCTTTAGTTTTTCAACTTCTTTGAAGAGGTATTAGATATCTTGTTAAAACTTTGTTTATAACATATTTATTTGGGTTATAAAATTATCTTTAATAACAGTTTTAGTTTCATCCTATAGTTTGATACAATTTATTTTCATTATCTTTGAATTCCTAATGTGTTCTTATTTACAGTGTGATTATTCCCCTAATTTATGTCAAAATGCGTTTCTTTAATGACAAATGAATCAAAAAATAATTTTTACTAAATAGTAAAATAGCCATGTTTGGAATGATAATGTTAATAAATATTATTACAATAAATAATTACATAATATTACATACTACTTGCTTATACTGTTCTATATATATTACACATGTTAGTTTATGTAACCTCACATTTGTGTAAATTAATAAATCAATCAATTGATCTTATAAAAGGTGAAAATATTCTGTATTTCAACCTGAATTTGGAGGTATCTAATTGGACTTGTGTTACATAACAATTGGTATAATGTTGGAAAAAATAATTATGCAGAATTTAGACATGTTTTTCTTTAAGTAGACTTTCTCAGAAAGATGCTTGGTGAAATTATGTGTTACCTATCCATTGTCCTCTCTTCATGATTTTTGAGTTTCTACTTAGCTTATTTAATCATTTTTTTTCTTGAGTGCTTAGCATGTTGAGTGTCTGCAGTTTAATTGATAGAAATGTATTCATCTGCCTAAATAATTTACTCCCCCATCTCTTGGTCTGCTTGAGAAACCATAAACTGAATTTTCAGAATTTGCCTTCCTTTGCTTCTCTGGGAAAATCTTGCTGCATCCACTCACCCCAAATAGATTTGTGCCTTCAGAATCCCAGTGGAGTTTAACAGTTCTTGCTTCGGGGTTTATTTGACAGTTCACTTATTATGATCATAGATCTGAAACTTCCTAATTGTACCTCACCCATCATCTTTATCCTTTAACTGTATCTTCCTGAAAGTTTTTGACTGAATGAATAATAGCTATATAAATTACAAAATCATATTATTAAAAGTTGTCAGGTTTCTCAATAATTCTTAACACAAAGTTTTGCTAAAAGTTGGGCTGGGGATTAAAATTTAAGTTCTTTGCTTTAATATGTCATCATCCTCTCCTCCAATCTTTTCTTATTTAATTTAAATTTTGAGTTTTTCCATCCTTTGGCCTGTCAAGATTTGGGTAGGAAGCTGAGATGAGCATTTATGCAAGGCAGACCCTGGATGAAAAGAGCCACCCAGATACGTGCATAGAAGCAAAGCCTGGGCAGAGGTGCATGGTGACCTAGTTGTTAGTGAGGACACCCCAGTGTTCCTTGAATGAATTACTGTCTCTCCTCCATGGGGGTAGGTGGAAAAAGGTGGAGGAAGATTGAAGCACAGTAAAGAATAGGTCTGGAGTTAAGAATGGCTTTGAACACTCTCCTCATCCTCCAGCTTCCAGCAGGCATTTTGTGTGTGTGCAGACTTTGTAACTAGTACAGGTTTCCATCTTAGCCCCAAAGCATGTTTCACACCCATTTGTTTAAATGCTCATGTCTCCAACTGAACACTGACTTTCACATGAACAACACTATTTCTTTCTTACATTATAAAGTTTTAAGATCTTTCCATGAAAACATATATCAAATGTATACATACAATATATATCCAAATAACTCCTCTTTTACAAATTATGATTTTTTTAATAAAATGTAGGTCATGTTTCCCTTGCTTTCTTATGTGTTTATGGTCTGTCAAAGTTTTAATGAACAGTCATAAGAACTACTTCCGAAGTTCATTTTATTGGTACTCTTTAATTGAAGACTACCATTAGTTCATACAATAAATAATTAGCAAATATCAACCCTGATACCCTGTTGTAGATGCCATACAGACAGAACAGCCATGGGAAATGATGGCTCTGGCCTCATAAGTTACATTTTAGAAGGAGAAAGACAATAAATAATCAAAAATTAAATGAATAAGTAACTGCAGAAATTAGTAAGTGCTTAGAAGAAAAATAGAGTGGTATAAGGGAAGAGTGAGTAATGAGAAAATAGCTATTTTAGGTAAGACATCTCTTTAAGATGGTAGACATTTGAATGGAGACCTCATTGGTGTGAAGTTTCAGGCCATGAAAAGATCTGGAGTGAATGGATTCAAGTCATATCTTCAAATACAGGAAAGACTATCTGATCAACTAAGGGGTATATCCATGCTTTTTACGGTGTTTTGGGCTACAGGCAAAACATCCATCTGAAAGCCCTTTGGAAAGTTAAAATATTTATGTCTCAAATAGTCTAGAGTAGAGTGGTTCAATAATTGGCTTATCTAACCAGCAATACTATCATGAACTGAAGGGATATGTTTTTAGTTTGTCACTTTTGTATGGGTGGTTGTTTCTCACTCAGGGTACCAGCACAGCAGCAGAACCTCCAAGTGACACATAAAGGAACAGAAGATCTAGCAAAGATGACAGACATTTTTCCCTTGCCTTCCATTTCATTAACAAGGGAAAGCCTTTTCTGACTTTTGACTGCAGACTTTTTATATTCTGTTGGCCAGAACTGGAACCCATAACTATTTTCTAGATGCAGAGGAAGTGGCTTTGATAAGTGCCTGATATTTTCTACCCATTTAGTAGAAAATGGACTCTATAAGCAGCCAAGAAGAAGTCTGTGCGAGTGTGTGTGTGTGTGTGTAACTATTGAGTCACTGGCAATGTCTGTCATGATAAAATATATGTATTCAATACTAAAGCTATAGAAAACCTTAGCCACAATCTATAACTCACCTTAGAAATCCATCAGTCTACATTTTCCTGCTAAGAAAGTAAGACATAGATTGAATAAATGCCTTGCTTAAGATCACCAAGGAAATAGAATAACACGGACTCTTAACATCCAGCAAGAATGTATTTCCACTAAACCCTGTTGCTTTAAGAGTTAAACAAAGTGAATCTATACTTAGGAGTAAATCCCCCAAAGAGCAAGAAAACATGATTGTTCTTACATGATTTTGTTATTACAGCTCCCGGGGCTTTTTGCACTGTCAGTAATAATTTTTAAATCTCACTTTACATAATAAATGAATGTTTAATGGTAAAAATATATGCAAGTACATTTTCCACTCCCAACAGCATTTTGAAAATGATAACCTTTTAGTATATGGTAGTTGAATGAATAATGCTAATACTAATGCCCTTTGGAGGTTCAGAGTGAAACTTTGGTACCATAGAATCAAGGGGGAGTAATAAAATAAATTCACACACCAACTTCAAGGAGTTGTATTTTGGTTATATGCTACCTCATTTTATGATGAAACCTTATACATTTAGACCAATAGTCACATGTTTCAAATATCTGATATTTGGAATCATTTTGATCCAGTGTTACTCAAATCATAAAAGCATTAATGGAAAAACATAAATTAGAAACCATTACCAATCATTTTAGTAGAGAGTGAGTAGTAAGATAATAGTTTTTGCATAAGCATTTGATACTCTCTGTTCTCCCTGAAAGCTGTTTGCTGGTGAAGTATTTCTGCTATGAGGAAGAATATATTAGTTTCTGGTAATCAGCTGCAGGCAGTAAACTCTTAATAAATCACTTTCATACTTAGAGCAAAGATGAAGTCTGAGCATTTCAGGATCCAGCTCTAGGTAAATGTTTGATCCATTTTTAATGTGCATCACAAATGTAATGCATTGTTGGCTTTTTTTAATAGTTTTTTTTTCCTCCTACAAAAGCATTTTCTCTATAATTGCTATCAGCCTACACTTAAAAATGGAAAAAAAAAAAAAACAAAACTCTCTCAGACTGATCTCGCTAAGTCCCTGGTTTAACAGAACAAGCAGAAGAGAACAGGCAAAATTATTCTCATTTCTTCATTCTGTCATTTCAACACTGATTATTTCTTCCTTCATTCTTTTGTCATTCATCCAAATGTACTACACAATTTGGTCCTGGTGTTTAGAGATTAAAAGGGGAAAAGAATAAAATGATAAACAGTGCATGTTTTCAACTTTTTCAAACACATCAACAGATAATCATGCTTTCATGAGAGTCTGATGACAGAAAGGGGCATGGGATTCAGTAGGTAGCAGGAGGCAGGAGACAAATCAGGGAGGTAGAAATGAAGGGACGCTCCCTAAATAAAGTTATATCTCACCTAAATCTTAGCACACCAGTAAAATTTATCATTAACTGAGACATAGAGGGGAAGCAGGAAAGAGTACTGGCAAAAAGAAGAGTACAGATAGTCCCTGACTTACCATGGATCAACTTTGCAATGGTGTAAAATTCATATGCATTCTGTAGAAACCATACTTTGAATTTCGATTTTGACTTTTGATCTTTTCCCAGACTGGATATGAAGTGTGATACTCTCTAGTGATGCTGGACAGTGGCTGTGAGCTGCAGTTCCCAGTCAGGTACTCAATCACAATGATAAAAAACAAATACATTTGCAGCCACCTGTACCCAAACAACCATTCTATTTTTCACTTTCAGTATTCAATAAATTACATGAGATATTCAACACAGTTATAAAATACACTTTGCATTAGATGATTTTGCCCAACTGTAAGCTAATGCAAGTGTTCTGAGCATTTTTAATGTAGGCTAGGTTAAGCTCTGGTTTTCAGTATGTTAGATGGATTAAATGCATTTTTGACTTAAGATATTTTCAGCTTCTGATGTGTTTATCAGGAAATAACTCTATCACAATTTGAGAAAGATCTATAGATGTAAAATCATATCTTGCATTTGGGAAAACAAAAGCAAGCCCACTGACCAATCCAATGTGACTCCCATGCCTGTAGACAAAGGGGGCCCTTTCAGCCAACGTTTTGCAAAATTTGAGAATATTGCCCTAAACAATTCATTATAAATAATAGTCCATGCTAAGGGATTCAAAAACATCATCTGAGAGAGAGACTAACATGAAAAACAGAAAGGGGGAGTGTGTCAGAAATTCCATCTGATGAAGGGCAGGGCAGGTGGAATCTTTGGGGAGATGCTTGCTAGAGCCTGGGCAGGGCTTAAACAGAAGATGTACATGGTCATATTGTCATCAGTCAAAACCAAACAAATCATATGATGTTTGTCTTTCTCTGACTGACTTACTTCACTTAGTATGACAGTCTCTAGATCCATCCATGTTGCTGCAAATGGCATTATTTCATTCTTTTTATGGCTGAGTAACATTCCATTGTGTATGTGTGTATATATATATATATATATATATATATATATATATACCACATCTTTTTTATCCATTCATCTTTCAGTGGACATTGGGTTTGCTTCCGTATCTTGGCTATTGTAAGTAGTGCAGCACTGAATATTGGGGTACATGATACAAATGAACTTATTTACAAAACAGAAATAACCTTATAGACAAAAAACAAACATGGTTACAAAAGGGGGAAGGAATGGAGGGATAAATTAGGGGTTTGAGATGAACATATACACACTATTATATATAAAATAGGCAACCAACAAGGACCTACTGTATAGCACAGGGAACCCTACTCAGTATTTTGTAATAACTTATAAGAGAAAAGAACTGAAAAAGAATATATATATGTATACATATATCTGAATCACTGTGCTGTACACCCAGATCTAATGCAACATTGTAAATCAACTATACTTCAATAAACAAACAAACAAAAATATAAAAAAGGTGCAGAAAACTTGCTCTGAGTAATTAGAAGCAAGTCTGTGGGAGGGAGTGGAAGGTGCCAATGGCAACAGATTCCATTTTCTCTTTGTGTAGCGCTGATGTTTAAAGGACCATATTGTTGGTAATAGTATCAGAGAACTAACTAGCTGACACACATTCCTAGAAGTGGATATGCCTAGCATGGTACCCCACTCTAGAACAAACACCACAAAAATAAGTTGCTTTCGATGTGTTGTCATAAAATAATTTTTAAATCCCTCCTCCTCTCAGTATCTGTCAATATCCTTTTGACAGATACTTGTGAGCGCTGTTATCCTGCAGATGTCAACTGAGAAGGACAATATATGAAGGTTTTTTCCTGTTAAATACCTTAGAATAATTATTTTAACCTCCCTCCTCCCCCTCCTCTCTCTCCTACCCCATCAATCCCCCCTCTTCCTCCTCCTCCTCCTTCTTCTTTTTCAAATGATCTTAGCAGTACAGTGGTAAGTTATCAAATGAGATAGAGTGAAATTAGAAAGTTTTATTCAGAATAGCCTGCCACCAAGAACCTTTCTCTGCCAGTGAGTGATAAATTCCTGAAGGTTCATGTTTTCATGGTAAAGTAGGGGATTCCAGAGAATGGTGCAAAATAAAGCATGAAGACATGCTGACAGTATGAAAAGAGAGAACAAACAAAAATGTACACATATATACACACATATATATATATATATATCTGATTACAAAATATTTTTGTCAGGATATAATATAGTTGTAAAGAAAAAAATATAGGTTACACACACTCAAATACAAAATTGTGCTAACAGCCATTCCAAATATAACTGTTAGTCTAAACCCTTTCAAGCTTCCTTCTCTGTGTGTATTTTTATTGAACTCACAGTATGCACCAATTCTGTCTTGTTTTATAAATGAATGAGTATCACTAAAGCACTGGACACAATTTCTGGAACAGTGTTACATCAGTGTTTGCTCTAAGTAGAACTTCCCTTGGGCCAAGCCTGGGCTTTACATAAATAGCTCATTTGTTGCTCACAGCAAGCATAGGAGGTAAGGTCTGTGATTGTCCCACTTTTAGAAATGATGACACTGACGAGTACAGAAATAACACTTACTTCTACAAGTTAGGGTTACTTAAACTTACCTAGTGCCACACCACAGGGTCCTGATGGAGTCAGGAAGCAGACCCAGGCAGTGAGTCGTAACTTCTGCACTATCCTGGAGATTGCAGCAAATAATAGATCTTGATGCTTGTGGACCTCATTGTTTCTGTTTCTTAATTTCTAATGTTCTTAACATTTTGAGAGGTTGCAGCAGGGCAGTGTTCCCCGGGCAAATCCTGTGCTTTGGATGCAGACTTGTGAAACTGCCCATCTAGATGCCACCCAGGGTTTCCTTGGTCATCAGTCCAGGAGGAGGCTAAGTGGAAATAGATTGGGTATCAACATGTTGCTAAGTTTTCATGGATTCTGTGCCCCTGTCGGAGGAGGTGTGGAAGTCAATCAATGAACCCAGCACAGGGGAAGGCTTCTCTCATCGCATGCTCTTTGTTAGTGTCTTGCGACCGAGAGCTTTTATTTGACTATTATACAATGAACCCCTCAGGAGCTTCCAGGTTGTTTTCAGTTTGTTAAAAATTGAATATGCTTTACATATTTGACCTGATATAAAGCTCAGAGGACCTCTGTCAGATCCATACATCATCATTATAATTTTGAAGAGGAAAATTAGAAACTTGCATTCAGCTAAAAATAACTTTGTGCTCATTCTGCTTTTGTAAGATATGCTTGCTGCACTGAGAAACAAGATGACCTAGCAATCAAATGTAACCATAGGATGTTTTGATAAATATGGGATGTTCTGCACCTGCTCTTGCAAGTTTCTGTTTGGAAACTCCCGTGCTCTGTAACTGTCGGCAGCCCATAGCAACCAAATAACCAACCTACCAATGCTAACTGTAACCATATGCACTGACCCCTACAAAAGCAAAGCCCACCCTGAGCTCAGGGCCCAGAACTTTGGAGCGTTAGCTCATCTGGGGCTGCTGGCTTAATAAACCTGAGTTCTCCAGCTCTCCGTGTGCAGTGCTTGGTTTCTCAATGTACCAATTTCTGCAACATTTCTGGAGGCCCCAGCGAGATTCCAACCACACCAGCCCGTTAAGCCACCAGACTGGTGGCTTGGCTGAGTTGAAGAGAAGGAGCTGCAAGATGAACGAGGAGGCACACCACCTGACAGTATTCTGGATTCTCTTTCTGACCAGTGTTCTGACTCTCTGGACTGCCGGGCCCTGACCAGACTCATTGGAGGAATGGACCAACTCACCAGGAATGGCCACAGGATCAGGTAAATCCTCAGGGCACTGAACCCAGTCAGGTCCCGTCTCCAGATGGGAGAGGAGCTTGATCACCTCCTACAGTCTTCAGTAAGAAGACCACAAGTTAGGGACCTTCCCAGAGAGGGGAGACACTGTGATAAACTGGTTTGAATGTTTGTGTGAGTGAGCACCCTGGTTCGTCCTCATTCCAGGGCAATTGTGTGGCTCCACGGCCTTTGTGGCTATGGAGTCTGAATAGGCCCTAACCTGTGTTTCCGTGGTGACCTCACACGGCTCAGGGTGTTGTCTCTCTCTGGGGGACCCAGTCCCTCCCTGTGAGTCAGATCCAGGCCAGGAGTTTACACTGGCCTTCCAAAGCTAAGAGGCACATAAGTTCCCCATGGGGACATGGCCAGGTGGGCACCTGAATGGTCTCCTCTTTTGAGGGGGCACCCAGCCTTGTTTGTTTTTGTGACACTGACACAGGGCAGAATAGATGGGGTGGGGGAGACAATTGATTGCTGATTTGATTTAGAAATTGTGTATGTCCAAACCGCCCTTTTGCCCTAGGGCCTTCTGCCAAGATTATTTTCTTAAAATTTTAAGGCTCACTTTACCCTTCCATCAGCTGACGCTTTGAGCCGACTTATGGAGGAATTAGGTTTTCCCCAAAAGACTTGCCCCTTTTGCCAGACAGATCTGTACCTCCCTCTCTCTTGGTCCCCTGGGCCAGGCCATGTGAAGCAGCACACTCTGTCATGTTCTTGCATACTTTTGGATTCTCATTACGAGGCTGCCTTCCTCTGTCACCTCTCCTTCACAATCTCCTGATTCCCCAAGGATTTCAGGCTCTTCACTTAGGTGAGGAGTACACATACTGCTCCCTCTGCCTGCTCAGTGCCCTCGAGAGGGTCCATCACCCCAGGCCCCCCTCCAGAGCCCCACCTGATGTTATTCCTCCACGAACCCCATGACAAGGGACTGCCTCCTTTCTGCCCTGTTTCCCTGAGACATTTAATGATCAGGGCCATCTCAAGGAGGCACATACTCGTGCTGTCTGGCAATACTGGGCTTTCAAGGAGTGGCAACATCAGCGCTACCTAGGTTATGAAGCTCTAAGAGAAGGCCCTACCCATGCCTGACCCTCTCTTTCCTGATCAAAGAGGTAGATTACACTTGTCAACATGGGGGAAGTTTTCTCAAAGCCGACTGTTTTGGATTGTATGATGAAAGACTTTAGGAAAGGTTTTTCCAGAGACTATAGGGTTAGGATGACCTCCGGAAAGGTCTGCACCCTATGTGAGTTAGAGTGGCCCACCTAGGGGTGGGATGGCCCGCAGAAGGTACTCTAGATCTTTCTATGGTTAGAGCTGTGTACCAAGTGGTGACAGGGACTCCCGGGCAAATCGCTGTTCAGCTGCCTCCTTGGGTTCGGTTCTGTGCAAATAAGCAGGGACAGTGTAGGATCTCCGCGGCCCAACCAGCTCCAAGAAAAGGCAAAGAAAAGCCAGCAAACTTTATCCACCAAGGGACCTCGAGGAAGAGTCCCCTGTGCCTCTGCCCTATACACTAACTGCTCTGCCAACTCCCATTCAGCCTCCTCACCCTTTACCAGACAGCCCTCCACCATCTGTGTCTCCACTGCCTCCAAATCCAGAGTGCCCTCCAAGCCCGGGGTAACTTCACTCAGCCAACCAACCAGCTCAACAGCCCGCAGTCCTGCAGATGCCCTTGCGAGAGATCTGAGGCCCCCTGCAGGTCAATGAGGACAGCTCCGTCCAGCCAGCAGGCCCAGTCCTTTATTACCAGCCCTTCAGCACCACTGACCTCCTCAACTGGAAACACCACATCCTGTCCTATTCAGAGAAGCCACAAGCAATGATTGACCTCCTTGACTCCATTTTTCACACACACCTGGGATGACTATCACCATCTCCTCTTGACTCTCTTCAGCACTGGGAAATGCTGCCAGATCCTGTCAGAGGTTCGGAGATGGCTCCAAGAGCAGACACCAGCTGGTACAGTAGATCCTACAGCCTGGGTCCTAGGGCCTGTACCAGACTATCTACCCAACTGGGATTTCAACGCCCCAGACAGGAAGGACTCCCTTGATAAATACTGACAGGCCCTGATGCAGGAATTGAGAGCAGGAGCCAGAAAACCAACCAAAATGTCCAAGACAACAGAAGTGCACCAGAAGCCCACCAGAAGCCAGATGAATCACCCATAGAGTTCTATGAGAGACTGTGTGAGGTGTTCTGGATGTATACCCCTTTTGACCCTGAAGCATGGGAGAACCAACACATGGTCAATGTGGCATTCATGGCCCAGTCTCAAGCTGACATCTGCCGTAAGCTTCAGAAGCTTGAGGGCTTTGCTGGAATGAATGCCACCCAGCTGCTGGAAGTCGCAGACAGGGTGTTTGTGAACCATGACCAAGAAGCCCAAAAGATAGCTGACAAGCACATGAAGCAGAAGGTGTCCCTGCTGGCTGCTGCACTAGGGAACTCAGGTCCAGTAAAGCAGACTGCTCCCCTGAAGAAAGGGGAAGCCAAAGGGAGACAGCCACTACTTCGCAACCAGTGCACCTATTACAAAGAGACCAGACAGTAAAAGAATGAATGTCCCCATCATAGAGGGACATCTGAAGGGTCAAAGAAGTTCAGTCAACCCAGCAGAGGAAAGTACCATCCTGAGCCAGTCATCTAAGACATTATCAGCCTGGCCGGAGCAGAATCAGAATAGGGAGGACCGGACTCCCTGATCCTGGGCCCCCAAGAGCCTATGGTCACAATGAAAGTAGGGGGCCAACCAATGACTTTTATGGTGGACACTGGAACTGAACACTCTGTGGTGACCACACCTGTGGCTCCCCTCACAGGTCAAACAGCAACTATTGTTGGGGCCACAGGGGACAGGACTTCCTGCTCATTCTGGAAGGCCCACTCATGTCAGCTAGGGGGCACCTAGTGACTCATGAATTCCTGAACTTACCAGAGTGTCCCATTCCTTTGCTGGGCAGAGACTTACTGACAAAGCTTGGGGCACAGATCACTTTTGTCCCTGGGAAGCCTGCAAGACTCACCCTGGGGAGCCAACCAGCTCTGATGATGGCTGTTACCATGTCCAAGGAAGATGAATGGCGTCTCTATTCTTCAGAAAGAGAACAAACAAATCCAACTACCCTGCTAGAAGAGTTCCCTGCTGTCTGGGCAGAAAAGGGGCCCCCAGGTTTGGCCAAAACTCATGCACCCATTGTGGGGGACCTGAGGCCAGGGGCCACTCCTGTCAGGCAGAGGCAATAACCAATATCGCGAGAGGCACATCTGGGAACTTGGGACCACATCCAATGCCTGCATGAAGCCAGAATGCTGATCGAGTGTCAGTCTCCCTGAAACACTCCGCTCCTACCAGTCAAGAAGCCTAGAGGGAATGACTATTGCCTTGTGCAGGACCTCTGCACTGTCAACGATGCAGTGATCACCATCTGTTCAGTGATCCCGAACCCTTACACACTCCTGAGCCTCTTACCTCCCCAAGAGAGCTGGTTCAACTGCCTCGATCTCAAGGATGCCTTCTTTTGCCTCCGGCTATCACCAGCCAGGCAGCCCTTGTTTGCCTTTGAATGGGAAGGCCACACACCAGGAAAAAGACACAGCTGACTTGGACCAGACTGCCACAGGGCTTCAAAAACTCACCTACATTGTTTGGTGAAGCTCTGGCTGCGGATCTTGCTGCCTTCCCCAGAGAAGCCTTGAACAGCACCCTACTCCAGTATGTAGATGACCTGTTGCTAGCCAGTCCCACCCAAGAGGACTGCTGGAAAGGCATCAAAGCCCTATAGGCCCTATTCTCCACTATGGGGTACAAGGTGTCATGGAAAAACGTGCAGATCTGCAGACAGGAGGTAAGTACCTCGGGTTTGTCATATCAAAAGGGCATCAGGTGCTCGGACATGAAAGGAAGCAAACCATCTGTTCAACACCTCAGCCAAGCACCAAGAAAGAGGTTCGTGAGTTCCTCGGGGCTGCTGGATCCTCCCGGATCTGGATACCAGGTTTCTCTGAAACTGCCAAGCTGTTGTAGGCCATGGCAGGGTCTGGTATGGACCTCCTAGAGGGGGGACCTAAACAAGAAAAAGCCTACAGGGAGATAAAGAGACTCTAAACCAGCACTCCAGCATTAGGGCTGCCAGATGTGACATGGGACTTTCACCTCTTTGGGCATGAGAGAAATCATACTGCGCTGGGGTCCTCACACAAACAATTGGGCCATGGCAGCGTCCAGTCGCATATCTATCCAAATGACTGGATCCTGGGCTGCCATGTCTCCGGGCATTAGCTGCTACAGTGGTCCTGGTCAGAGAAGCAGACAAGCTTACACTGGGACAGAATATAAATGTGAAAGTCCCCCATGCTGTTACCACGCTGATGAACAGCCAGGGACATAAATGGCTGACCAACACCAGAATGACTCACTATCAAGGAATGCTCTGTGAAAACCCATGAGTTCACCTCGAGACTGTGTGGATGCTGAATCCTGTCACCTTCTTACCTATGGAGGCAGGAACCCCTAATCACAACTGTGAAGAGGTCCTAGATGAAATCTACTTAAGCATGCCAGAGCTGACAGACCCTCCCCTCCAGAACCCAGAACTGGAACTGTTCACTGACGGAAGAAGTTTCATCCAGGAAGGACAATGCAAAGCAGGCTATGCAATAGCAACAACAGATGAGATAATAAAGGCTGAGGGTGGTCAGCACAATGGGCTGAGCTGTGGGCACTCATCCACGCACTGAGGCAAGCCGAAGGGAAGTGAGTCAACATCTACACAGAGTCAAAGTAAGCCTTTGCTACTTTACATGTTCATGGAACCATCTATAAAGAAAGGGGACTACTAACAGTAGGGGGAAAAGGGATCAAAAACAGAAGGAATCTTTCAGCTGTTGGGGGAAGTCTGGAAGCCTTCCCAGGTGGCAGTCATCCATTGCAAAGGCCACCAAAGAGGAACTGATCCAGTCAGCAAAGGAAATCAGTTGGCTGACCAGGCAGCCAAGGAGGCAGTGGCTCAACCATGTCCCACATTGGGCCCAAAGCCAATCTCTAAGTCCTCTTGGCACCAGAATTGCCCCCATCCCTGAGACATACCAAAGAAGAAGATCAATGGGCTTTCAGTGAGGAAGGAACTAAAGGAAAAGAGGGCTGGTGGAAGCTTCCAGGGAAAGACACTTCATTCCCAGTGCTATAGCACTCCAGCTGGTGAAGCAACACCATGAGGCAACTCACTTAGGGAAAACTGCACTAGAAAGTCTACTGAGCTGCTACTATTTTATTCCTAAGCTTCCAACCCTGTGTGCCCAGATCAGTACTAGGTGTGTGACTTGTGCACAGAACAATGCCAGCCAAAGACCAAGACCCAGCCCAGGGGTGCAGACAGTTGGGACATTGCCCTTTGAAGATTTAGAAGTGGACGTTACTGAAGTCAAGTCTTATCGGGGCTATAAATATTTGCTTGTGATAGTCTGCACCTGCTCGGGATGGGCTGAGGCCTACCTCATGCACACTGAATGGGCACAAGAGGTGGCCAAGGCCCTACTAAGAGACATAATCCCCAGATATGGGCTACCTCTCTCCATAGGGTCTGACAATGGGCCAGCCTTTGTGTCTGAGATAGTCCAGATTTTGCCCAAGACACTGGGAGCCAAATGGAAATTTCACACTACTTACAGACCACAGGGAAAGTTAGGTGCATGAATCAGACCCTCAAGCTCTATCAGGAGACCCAATTACCTTAGGTCGACGTGTTACCCCTAGCCTTACTTCGAGCCCAATGCACCACGAGGTCCTCAGGCTATTCTTCCTTTGAGATCTTATACAGGAGACCTCCTCCAGTGATAGGGAAGCTCAAGGGAGACCCCCAACAACTAGCAGAACTGGAGATGTCTCAACACCTCCAGGCCCTGGTAAAGGTCTTCTGCCGTATTACTCAAGAAACCTTAGAAAGGATTCCCATTCCCTTGGCCAATTGGGTTCATCCCTATAAGCCAGGAGATGAGGTATGGGTAAAAGATTGGAGGAAGGAACCACTTCAGCCAGTTTGGACTGGCCTTTATACAGTCGTCCTGGCAACCCCTACTGCTGTTAAAGTTACAGGAGTCACCCCGTGGATCCACCACACCCGGGTGAAGAGATCAGTACCTCTGGAAGGGCAAGGGACCTGGACTGCCAAAGCTCATCTGAACAAGCTGCTTCAGGTCTTCCTACGGAGACAACTGAGTCCCGTCTGAGATCTTCACCCCTGTTCCAGTTACTCTAGGGCTGACTGGTCTACGCATGGCGGAAGCTTGAGGAATTCGATGAGGGACATTTGCGGGTCCAGGTTATGATGACACCCTGCCTTATAGGGACTGGTTGCACCACTTGCCTTGATATTTTCTATAGGCCAAACACAAGGAGTCGCTTTGGCTACAATTTACCCAAAAGTAATGGAATTATTAAGTGGGATCAAATGTTTTGTGTAGTAGCAATTTATATCCTACTGAGCTGTAGTACACTGGAAAGTAAAGTAGACCTCTCATGTACTCCATGCATCCGCATGACTAGATCAGGTCAGGGGGTCACTTGGACTTTGCTTTACCATATTCACTTCTTCTGCCAAGGGGAGGTCCAAGGAACCTGTGAACATAACAAAACAACCTATTCTACCTGTCAAGAAGCAGGCCAATATATCTGTTTTGATCCCAGATCCCTCCCCAGTGAAGATTGGTTAGAGGTCCGGCACCAACAAGGGGGGCTTCTGATCAATCAGACACGAATTACGAATCTAGAATGTCCAGTGTCGGTACATTTTGATGTGTGTGCTGCTGTTAGCAGGAACCCTTGGATAACTATAGGATGTGGGGGCTTGTTGTGGGAACGGGAGTGCAGGCTCAACGACAAATATATGTGTGAACAGGCCCCAGCCCACTCCTCCTGCTATGGTGACTATTGTGCTTATTGCCCTTACTGGAGCTGTGTCACATGGGCAACCAGGGAGAATCAAAGCAAAATAGCTCTTCTTCAGAAGGGAACTGTTGGCCCCAATTGTACATTAGGGATGTGTACTCCTGTCAATTTCACTATCTTCAACCCTGAGGACTCAACATGGAAAAATGGTCTCAAACTCGGTATTTATATCAATGGGAGAGGTGTTGACCCAGGAACTGTGTTAAATTTCTGGAGTATTTCTGTTCCAATCCAGGCTTCTACACACAAACTCTTCCATTCTTTTTATGAAGAGATAGAAAGTAGTCCTCCTCCTATTTCAGTCAAAACTAAAAACCTATTCTTAGCCCTAGCAGAAACTATAGCCCAGACATTGATGATTACTTCTTGCTATGTGTGTGGAGGAACTAATATGGGAGACCAATGACCCTGGAAAGCTAGAGAATTAGATCCCCAGAGACCCTTCAACAACTCAGGGGAATTCAAGAAAACCAGGGTCGGGGTTTGGCATTTAAAGACTTCCGTAATTGGCAGGAACTGTCTGGCATGGTGGGGCCCATTATTCGTTGTTCCAGTAGGAAACCTCACTTGCCTAGGCCAAAAACACTATAAGACAACTACTCACACTTCTGACTG
This sequence comes from Hippopotamus amphibius kiboko, assembly GCF_030028045.1. Classification (NCBI taxonomy): domain Eukaryota; kingdom Metazoa; phylum Chordata; class Mammalia; order Artiodactyla; family Hippopotamidae; genus Hippopotamus; species Hippopotamus amphibius. The sequence goes on from NC_080193.1 coordinate 38,583,350, forward strand.
CTGGGGAAGCCCAAACTATACAGAGCCTAATCCTCACCCTCTAGCAAGCTTCCCCAGTTTAAAGATCAGATGGAATGATTTGTAAACCGAAGGCCAGTGGCCTACACCAGAAGGATTATATTGGATTTGCGGGGCTAATGCATACATAGTTTTGGCAGCCAACTGGACAGGGGCATGCATATTGGGGACTATCTGCCCCCCCCCCTTTTTCCTACTTCCCTTAGCCTAAGGTGAATCATTAGGGGTCCCAGTTTATGAAGGCAGAGGCCTCACCAGGAAGCACAGGTCTCTACAGATTAAAAACTGGAAAGATGATGAGTGGCCTCCTGAATGCATAATCCAATATTTTGGGCCAGCCACTTGGGCAGAAGATGGGTGCTGGGGCTACCAAACCCCAATTTATGTGCTTAACAGAATTATCCTGCTCCAGGCAGTGGTTGAAATCATTACTAATGAAATGGCCAAGGCTCTTCCTTTGTTGGCAAGACAACAAACTAAGATGTGTAAGGATATTTATCAAAATCACCTGGCCGTGGATTACTTACTGGCTGCAGAGGGGGGCATCTATGGGAAATTCAATCCCAGTAACTGTTGCCTACACATAGATGCTAAGGACAAGGTTATAGAAGAAATAACCAACAAGATGACTAAAATAGCTCATGTTCCTGTCCAGGCTTGGAAGGGATGGAATCCTTAAGAGCTATTTGGGGGTTGGTTTTCTTACCTAGGAGGATTCAAAACTCTTGTGGGAGTAGTCCTACTCCTCCTTGGGACCTGTCTCCTTTTACCTTGCCTCTTGCCATTATTCATGAGGATAATTTCCAGCCTAGCTGAAGCCACCACAGATAGGAGGGCCACTGCACACCTCCTAGCCCTGAGAGGTTATCAACCCCTGGGCTTAGACGATCAAGAGGTTGATGCCTTATAAGATTTAAGGGGCATCAAGAAAGGGGACTGAAGAGGAAAATTAGAAACTTGCATTCAGCTAAAAATAACTTCGTGCTCATTCTGCTTTTGTAAGATATGCTTGCTGCATTGAGAAAGAAACAAGATGACCTAGCAATCAAATGTAACCATAGGATGTTTTGATAAATATGGAATGTTCTGCACTTGGTCTTGCAAGTTTCTGTTTGGAAACGCCCATGCTCTGTAACTGTCGGCAGCCCATAGCAACCAAATAACCAATCTACCAATGCTAACTGTAACCATGTGCACTGACCCCTATAAAAGTAAAGCTCACCCTGAGCTCGGAGCCCAGAACTTTGGAGTGTTAACTCATCTGGGGCCGCCAGCTCAATAAAGCTGAATTCTCCAGCCCTCCGAGTGTGGTGCTTGGTTGCTCGATGGACTGATTTCTGCAACAAATTCACAGCAGAAGAAACTGAGGCCCTTGAAGGAACACATGCCCAAATTTAGATAGAAAGAAAAACTAGGTAGAAAGCAAAAGAGTCAGGAGTTAAAGCAAATGAGTCTTTGGTCTTTCCATTCTGCCACTCTGCCTTCCATCCTCAGTGTGAAAGCCTCTTTGCACTGGCCACCAATATGGACATAATGCCAGAAACATTCTGCTCTCAATAAACTTAAATTATAGAGATAAGCAAAACTAGACCCATGAAAATGCAAACAACTGTACAAGAATGAATCCTCCAACAGTCTAAGCGCTGCATGCGTCATACAAAGAGAAGATCCAGAACAGGGAGAGTCATAGAGTTAATGAGGGTTTATCCTCTAGCTGCAAAATCCACTGGTTGTACTAACAGCTAAACCATTTCATCAGCAAAATCATTATAGCAAGTTAGAAACTGTCCTCAACATCTCTGTTACTGAACATAAGTTCATGTGCCCAATGCACCGTGAGGCCAAACAATACTGAAATGTTGGAGTTTGGGGCAGAGAAAGGTTCATTGCAGGGCTGTGCAAGGAGACTGGTAGCTCATGCTCCCCAAATCCCCTAATTCCTAGAAGGGTTTTAGCAATGCTCTTTTAAAGGCAAGATGAGGGAGGGGTATGGTTGGTTGCTGCAAATTTCTTGACATGGGAATCCTTTGTTCTTGCAACTGTACATGCAGGCCAGATCATGATGTTCCTGTAAACCTCCAACAAGACAAATGTTATTCTCTGTTCCGCAACTTTTTATCTCTATATGAATGGGCTATTAAAGGTCAGAACCTTGAGAATGGGCTCACCTGTATATTTAAGGGTACAGGCAACATTCTTTTATGAAAGGTACAGAGCCAGCATGACTAAGCACAGGCAACAGAGCACAAAGGTTAAAGTAAAAGTAAGAGATTGAATATGAAGTCAGATTTGCTCTTCCCTATTACATATCTCTGGTTCTCAAAGGGTGACCGCAAGACCAGCTGCTAGGGCTTCCATCACCCAGGAACATGTTAGAACTGGGATTGCTCAGGTCCCACCCATACGTGCCGAATTAGGCCCTCTGAGATGAGGCTCAGGATCTGTGTTGAACAAGTCACCCAGGTAGTTCTGTTGAACATTCAAGTTTGAAAAATTTATCTAGTGCTAGGGTCTGCAAACAATTTTTCCTGTGAAAGGCAAGGTACTAAAAAAATTTCATCTTTGAAAGCTGTACAGTCTCTAATACAGCTTCTCAGCTCTGCTGTTATACCTTGGAAATAGCTACACAAATGAGTGATATTTGGACAGCACATAAGTGAATAATCATGATTATATTCCAATAAAACTTTCTTTAGGGACACCAAAATTTGACTTTCAAATAATTTTAATGTGTCACAAAATGCTATATTTCTTATAGTTTTTTACAGATATTAAAACCATGTAAGAAACATTCTTAACCTTTGAGCCAAGACAGGTGGCAAATTGAGGTTGGCTCATGGTTTGCCAACACTTGCTGTAGTGTCTAGAAACATCATAGCCTTTGATTCCAAAGAGATTTTTATTCAGTGTCTCAGCTCTACCATGGACTAGCTCTGGACTTCAGGGTCTCTACCCACAGCGAACCTCAGTTTCATCATCTGTAAAGTGGAGTTAATAATATTTTCTCTTGGTTTTTTGTGAGACAGCAAATGTAAAATAACTAGCATATAAATGGGCTTCATTATAAGTGAGTCCCCTCTAATCTGCTCCCAAACATACTTTTTCAGAGTAAATTCCAAGTAAAAATTCTAAGCCCTCCCTTCTACAAAGATAAGTAAGTTCTTATTGGAACAGTAGTTACTCTTGGACAATTTTCTCCCAAATGAGGGAACTTTGAAACAACACCCTTACAGACAGGGCACTCTGGCTTCCCTCAGAAGACTGCTGTCTGTTCCACAGCTTACAGGCCCAGATATCCACATCAGACACAGGCCTCAGATCACAGCTTCTTCACTGGGGACAAAGAACAGATGGTTCTAATTAAGAAAAAACAGGAATGAAACATCCCCCACCACTTCTTAAAAAAAAAAAAGGTCCAATATTTCTGGATTTTTGATTGCTTATTTGGCAAAGAGAATATGCTGGTTGTGTCATTTTTTTTATTAACTTTTATTGAAATATACTTGATTTGTTAGTTTCAGCTGTTTAGCAAAGTGATTCAGTTATGTATATATGTATCTATATATGTGTATATATATATATGTATATCTATAGATGCTTTTTTTTTACATTCTCTTCCATTATAGATTATTATAAGATATTGAGTATAGTTCCCTGTGCTATACAGTAGGTCCTTGTTGGTTATCTATTATATATATAGTATTGTGTATGTTTTAATCCCCAACTCCTAATTTATCCCTCCCCCAAACTTTCCCCTTTGGTAACCGTAAGTCTGTTCTCTATGTCTGTGAGTCTAGTTCTATTTTGTAAATAAATTCACTTGTGTCATTTTTTTTAGATTCCACTAAGAAGTGATATATATTTGTCTTTGTTTGGCTTATTTCACTTAGTATGCTAATCCCCAGGTCCAGCCGTGTTGCTGCAAATGTCATTATTTCATTATTTTTAATGGCTTAGTAGTATTTCATTGCATATATATATATATATATATATATATATACACACACACACACACACACAAATACACACCACATCTTCTTTATCCATTCATTTGGACATTTAGGTTGTTTCCTTGGCTATTGTAAATAGTGCTGCTATGAACATAGGGGTGCATGTATCTTTTTGAATTATGGTTTTCTCTGAATATATGCCCAGGAGTGGGATTGCTGGATCATATGGTAGCTCTGTTTTTAGTTTTTTTAAGGAACTTGCACACTGTTCTCCATAGTGGCTGCATGAATTTACATTCCTACCAACAGTATTGGAGGGTTCCCTTTTCTCCACATGCTCTCCAGCATTTGTTGTTTGTGGACTTTTTGATGATGGCCATTCTTACATGTGTGAGGTGTTTATTAGGATAGGTCTATCCCTTGACAAAATTATGAGTGGAGTGAAATGTGCCTTCCACACTCTAATCCATGTTGTGTGTATACATGTCTTTTAAGCCAACTTTATTATATCCAGAGTCAGCACAAATGAGTTCTTTGGAAAAAAATTATTTATTCATTTTACAGCTTGATATGCATTTAAAGTACCACCTTTTCTAAGGGAGGTTTTGCAAATGTACTGTGCTAAGAGCAGAGGCTAAGACCACATGGCATTTATTTGCTGTGTGATCTTAAACAAGCAACGTAATGGTTTGGCACTTTCCTCATTTTTAAAATAATACTAAGGTTCAGAGGGGTGAAGTGAAATGGCACTAGAAAGTCTCACAAAGATGCTCAAGAAGAGGTGCCATCAGCCACTGGTGTGCTGGCCATGGCCCCCAGGGCTCCCAGAGTACATCAAGCACTTTCCTCCCAACTCTGCCTTGATGGCTTGAAATCAGCCACATGCAAACACTAAAAATCAGGGCTTGTTTTTATCATATTTAATTTTTGGAAAATAGTTCTTAAAGATTAGCGCACCACTGCACTCAATTCAAATCCCTGCCCCTGGACTTCCTAGGTGGCGCAGTGGTAAAGAATGCACCTGCCAATGTAGGGGACACGGGTTTGAGCCCTGCTCTGGGAAGATTCTACATGCCACGGAGCAACTAAGCCCGTGCACCACAACTATTGATCCTGTGCTCTAGAGCCCGTGGGCCACAACTATTGAGCCCATGTGCCTCAACTACTGAAGCCCATGCACCAAGGCCCATGCTCCACAAGAGAAGCCACTACAATGAGGAGACTGTGCACCACAACGAAGAGCAGCCCCGTTCGCAGCAACTAGAGAAAGCCCATGTGCAGCAACGAAGACCCAACGTGGTCAATAAATAAAATGAATAATAAATAAATAAATATATTAAAAACAAATCCCTGCCCCTGCTCACTCTCTATACTTTACTCCTCAACTACATAAAGAAAGGTTTTGCCCCTGTTATTTCAGACTTTAGCCAGAAGTTACAGGGAAGATATTTGCAAAAAGATGACAGCATAGATATTAGGACACTGTTGTTCTCTTGTGGACTCCATTTAATAATGAAGCTCAGTATCTTCAGGAAGGAGATATCAATGCTCAAACTAAATCTGAGACAAAATTAACAAAGGCTGCTTCCTTATAAACTTACAGCACATGATTCATAAAACTTCTTTGAGCAGAAACTCCGTGGTGTTAGGAAGGAGAGATATTTATGGAGGAAAAGGAGGAAAAATAAACCAAGATGATCTCTGATTGGCAAGTGTTCTACTAAGGAGATTTTTGCCAGTGGAGGAAACTTTGCAATTGTTTTTCAGACACATTTGGCAGTCCTTGGTCAGCTGGAATGGGGCACTTGAGAAGTTTGGGGACATTTCAAAGGATAAAAGATTTTTCATCATAGGACAGTTTCATATGGGGGGCTGTGGTGTGGTCAGTTCATCATAATGGCCCTTATTGGGAGAGGGGGTGGGCAGGTGGCTGCTATGGCAAGAATTCCTCAGAGAAAACCACATTGTGTAATGAACGTCAGGACAATATAATAGTAGATGGACTACATTATCAGGTAAAAATATCTGGCAAGCTCTTTTTGGAATCATAGCAAAATCTTGTGAATTGAAGTTTACCAGACAGGACTGGTATTACACATACTTGGATGAAAATGAAATGGGAGAATGATAGAAAGTTGATTTTATAGTTTGAATTAAATACTGATGTACATGAGCATAACTCCCATTAATTTATAAATTCCATTTACTAACCCTCTACAGAAGCCCCTAAATATCTTCATTTTATAAATAAATCCTTAAGTATTAAGTAGTTATTTAAAGTCACTTTGTCAAATTTTCAGAGGAGTACAGAGCCCTGGAGAACACATTTCCTGAACTGATAATCCCCAGTTGTGCATGAATACTCGAGTGATGGGAAGATCATTCCTTTGAGAAGCAAGGTAGTTATGATGTTGGAGAACCCTTCTTTTGGTTGAGGCAAGATCTGCTGTCCACTTCCATCCATTCCCTATGAATTCACCTCAAGCACCAATAAGCTTCTTCCACATTCTCAGTTTTCCATATAGGTAGGCAGACAGCTATTGATTTTCTCCAGGTCTTCTGTGTGTTAAGTATTCTCAGCTTTTCCAATTCTCAAATTAAAGCACAGATTACGAAACTGCTCAGAATTGTGTCCCCTGGAGCAGAATGCTAGAATGTTAACATTTCCGTAAAGTTACAAAACACAATAATACGGAGTGGACTGAGCAGCCCACAAAGCAGTATGAAGCAGAAACACTATGATTAATTAAAAGCATTAATATTAACTGTTAAGATAGTAGAAATGCTGCTCTAAATTGATACTTACTTTTCAATGCTTTTATAGTAAAACAACCACGAATCCCAATTTCAGAGAGGTGCCTCTGTCACAAATTTCTTCCCTTTCACTTCATTCTCTGATGGCATTATTAAAACTATATGTCCAGAATATCACTATCTTAGCTTCATAGCCTCTCGAATGATGTCTTCAAGAGCACCTGACAATTAATTTATTCTTATATTTTTCCTGGCTGCTACAACTAGCATGAACCTACAGGACATTCTGCCTAGTAAAATAAGCCAGTCATAAAAGGACAAAATATTGTATGATTCCACTTACATAAGGTGCCTGTAGTAGTCAAGTTCATAGAGATAGAAAGTCAAAGGTCGATTGCAACAGGTTTGAGCAGAAGGGAAAGGGGAGTTAGAATTTAATGGGCACAAAGTTATAGCCGTGGAAGATGAAATGTTTCTGGAGCTGCATGGTGGTGACGGTTGCCCAACAATGGAAATGTACTAAATGTCACTGAACTGTGCAGTTAAAAATGGTTAAGATGGTCATTTTTTGTTATGCATATGTTACCACAATGAAAAAAAAAAAGAATGTATCCAAAATACTGCTTTAAACAGAAGGGGGCTTCTTGCAAATTACCTAAACACTTAGGTTCCCCACTGCTGCTCCTTCTGATGCTCTGGCTGTGGATGCAGAGAGCCCCTATCTTCAGCTTCTCCAGTGGCAACTTTGTTTACTCGTTTCTTCATCTGTTCCATAATTTCATGACAGCGTCATGGTAGCGTTAACCTCCTTCTGGGTAAATGATTAAAGGCTTGCAGGCCAGGTTTAAAAATCAAACCAGAAATGTTCTTCTTACTTTGAAGCAACATGCTAATTTTGAAGAAAAATAGTACTATCTTTTATTGAGTCACCCTGTTATTCACCTTGGGATAATTTTTTCTCTTCTTCATAAATATCATTGGGTAATTTACTTAAAGACTATAACCCAGAGATCAACAAACAAACAAACAAAAATCAAAGAAACCTCCAGAACTGAAATTGTAAGCAAACGCAATCCTGTCATTTTAGAGAAATAATAATTGAATATTTACAACATTGTGTGTTTGCTTAAAAGAAAAAAGTGCTTTTAATTTGCAGGTACATTTTGTATATATTTAAATGGTAGAAATTTATCATATGGAGAATACTCTGTAAAGTATTGTAAATACAAATCAAGCTCTGCTTCTCCCCCCAAGATTTATAGTTTTATTTGTAATGTAAATTAAATATAATGCCATCCAATAAAATACTAAACATAAATTGCTTCCCAGTTTGCTAATTCTACTTAAAGGTTTAACTCAGCAAATGAAAACAATCTCTTCCTCTACAAATAGCAAATGATTCAATTAAATAAAATTAACAAGTCAGCATGCAAATTGTAAAATTAAATATGTATCTTGATAAGATTTAAAAAATATTTAGTGTAATATAGTCACTTTGTAATGTATTACTTTGTTTATTGTTTTCTGGCTGTTTCTTATAAATATTTCAGCACTGTGATCATTAATTACAGTGTGCTTAGTGATTTCTAAACACATGCATTAATTAATTCTCTGTGAACAGAAACATTGTGCCTATTATTAAAGATTGCTGAGGCATTCTCTATCTTGTAATAGCATCTACTTAAAAACAAATCTGTATCCAAAATATAGTTAACTCCACATCTACCAACCCATATGTGACCTGGTTTGAATACGGCATTTCTCAGCAAGTTCTGTGGTCTACTAGTTGGTGTTTTTGAAAGTCAGTGTTTTAGCTCAAGGGATTGGCATACTTTTAGTGTCAAGGGGGAGACAATAGATATTTTTGACTTTGTTGGCCAGATCATCCTTGTCACAGCTAATCAGTTCTGCCATTATTGCAGGTAAGCTGCCACAGACAGTTTGTAGATCAATGAGTGTGGCTATGATCCAACAAAACTTTATTTCTGGATATTGAATTTTGAATTTCATGTGATTTTTATATATCATGAAATCTTCTTTTGATTTGTTTCGACCATTAAATAAACCACTTCAGTCAAAAAATATACTGGACTTAATGACAGTGATTAGAGTAATGATAACAGTGGTAATTTTTGTAGGATAGGATCATGGCCTCATTAATCAACTAGGATCTTCTTTATGTTTAAGAGCATTGTTTCTGCAAGAATTCAGAACACAAAAGGCATACACATTTTCCCTGATATTCATTGATTTGTATTCTTACATTAATATGCAAGTCCATAAGGCATCCTGTGGTCAAGAAAAGAAAATAAGCTGTCTTTACCTTCTTTGGTGTTCTGTTTTCTCTATGAAAGAGGTATAACATCTGTCTCACAAATTAGATATGCATGCAATTTTGAATCTTGCACTTGTGAGGCAGGCATTTGTATCTATATTTGTGATAAATATATAGACCGAGAGAGAGAGAGAGAGAGAGAGAGAAAGAGGGAGAGAGAGAAATTGAAAATGAGAGTGAGTGTCTGGCACATGAATACTTAATGAAAGACCCTTAATGAATACTAGTCATAGTGTAACTCATGATTATTAATATTTGATTCATAGCCACCTTCTCCTGTACTTCACATCCTACCTGGACAAATAGTAAAAGAATGTGGTCTTTTTCATTGTATGAACATTAGGTAGGGAGCCCCAAGGAGACAGTCCTAACTTGGAAACCATCTTGCAAAATCATTATACTGGAGATAGGATCAAGATGGTGGAGTAGGAGGACGTGTGCTCACTCCCTCTTGCAAGAGAACCAGAATTACAACTAACTGCTGAACAATCGTTGGCAGAAAGACACTGGAATCACCAGAAAAGACACCCCACATCCAGAGACAAAGGAGAAGCTGCAATGAGATGGCAGCAGGGGCGCAATCATGTTAAAATCTAATCCTATAAATACTGGGTGGGTGACTCTCAAACTGAAGAATAATTATACTGCAAAAGTCCACCCACTAAAGTGAGGGCTCTAAGCCCCATGTCAGGCTTCCCAACCTGGGAGTCCAGCAATGGGAGGAGGAATCCCCAGAGAATCAGACTTTGAAAGCCAGCAGGATTTGATTGCAGAACCTCCACAGGACTTGGGGAAACAGAGACTCCACTCCTGGTGGGCACACAAAAAGTGTGCTCACCAGGACCCAGGGGGAAGGAGCAGTGACCCCATAGGAGACTGAACCAGACCTACCTGCTGGTGTTGGAGGGTTGCCTGCAGAGGTGGGGGGGGGGGCAGCTGTGGCTCACCAAGGAGGCAGGGGCACTGGCAGCAGGGGTTTTGGGAAGTGCTTATTGGTGTGAGCCCTCCCAGAGTCCGCCATTAGCCACACCAAAGAGCCTGTGGGCTCCAGCACTAGGTGGCCTCAGGCCAAACAGCCAACAAGGTGTGAACACAGCCCCACCCATTAGCAGACAAGCAGATTAAAGTGTCACTGAGCTCCACCCACCAAATCGGATTAAAGCTTTACTGAGCTCCGCCCACCCAGCCCTAGGCACCATCAGTCCCTCCCATCAGGAAGCACACAGGAGGCTCCTAGATGCTTCCTCCACAAGAGGGCAGACAGCAGTATCAAGAAGTATCAGCAGTATTTTGTCTTGTGGAACTGAAAACCACAGCCACAGAAAGATAGAGAAAATGAAAAAGCAGAGGACTTTGAACCAGATGAAGGGATGGGATAAAAGCCCAGAAAAACAACTAAATGAAGAGGAAATAGGCACCCTTCCAGAAAAAGAATTCAGAATAATGATGGTGAAGATGATCCAGGACTTTGAAAAAAGACTGGATGCAAAGATCGAAAAGTTTACCAAAGACCTAGAATAATTAAGGAAAAAACAAACAGAGATATGCAACACAAGAACTGAAATGAAAAATACACTAGAAGGAACCAATAGCAGATTAACTGAGGCAGAAGGGCAAATAAGGGACCTGGAAGGCAGAATGGTGATCATCACTGATACAGAAAAGAATAAAGAGAAAAGAATGAAAAGAACTGAAGACAGCCTAAGAGACCTCTGGGACAATGTTAAACGCACCAACATTCCCATTCTAGGGGTCCCAGAAGGTGAAGAGAGAGAGAAAGGACCTGAGAAAATATTGGAAGAGATTATAGTTGAAAACTTCCCTAACATGGGAAAGGAAATAGCTACCCAAGTCCAGGAAGCACAGAGAATCCCAGGCAGGATAAACCCAAGGAGAAACATGCCAAGACACATAATAGTCAAATTGACAAAAATTAAAGACAGAGAAACGTTATTAAAAGCAACAAGGGAAAAACGACAAATAACATACAAGGGAACTCCCATCAGGTTAACAGCTGATTTCTCAGCAGAAACTCTGCAAGCCAGAAGGGAATGGCATGATATATTTCAAGTGATGAAAGGGAAGAAGCTACAGCCAAGAATACTCTACCCAGCAAGGATCTCATTCAGATTCGACAGAGAAATCCAAAGCTTTACAGACAAGCAAGAGCTAAGAGAATTCAGCACCAGCAAACCAGCCATACAACAATTGCTAAAGGAACTTCTCTAAGCGGGAAACATGAGAAGAAAAGGACCTACAAAAACAAACCCAAAACAATTAAGAAAATGGTAATAGGAACATACATATTGATAATTACCTTGAATGTACATGGACTGAATGCACCAACCAAATGACACAGATTGGCTGAACGGTTACAAAACTAAGACCCATATGTATGCTGTCTGCAAGAGACCCACTTCAGACCTAGGGACACATACAGATGGAAAGTGAGGGGATGGAAAAAGATATTCCATGCAAATGAAAATCAAAAGGCAGCTGGAGTAGCAATACCCATATCAGATAAAATAGACTTTAAAATAAAAAATGTTACAAGAGACAAGAAAGGATGTTACATAAAGATCAAGGGATCCATCCGAGAAGAGAAGATAACAATTATAAATATATATGCACCCAATATAGTTGCACCTCAATGCATAAGGCAAATGCTAACAAGTATGAGAGAGGAAATGCAAGGCAGAAATAGAGACACAGATGTAGAGAACAAACACATGGACACCAAGTGGGGAAAGCGGGGAGGGTTGGGGGGGAATGAATTGGGAGATTGGGATACCAAATTGCACACTCTAAATATATGCTGTTCATTGTCTGTTAACTGTATCTCAATAAAAGTTCTTAAAAAAATACCATTATACTGGAGACTGCAAAGATTGTCCAACCAGGTTTATCTGTGGAGGGATTTCAAAGCCACCTGTAAGACCACCTTCCTAACCAAAGGAAGAGTTCAGGAATGCACACTTCTTATAAGAGCGTGATTCAGGGATAGGGTGTGGTATAGCAGCTGGGGAAGGAAACTTGCTGGACCATTGAGGATACAATATAGGTCCACGGCTCAGATTGATTCTGGCATATTTTCTACATATGTTTCCTGAACCCAAGACTCATGGGACAGAATAGTGATTTCTCTTATATGTCTAGAATATTACAGAGAGAAATAAGTTAGAACTCTTCCGCACGCTATTTGCTGAAATGTAGTAAAAATGACCGTGAATGATATATTCATCGTTGAAACCGTGGTAATCTGAGCAGCAAGCCAAGTGGGAGATAGATTTGTTAGATATCAGGCTCCAGGGGCCGTCAAAAGCATCTGGACAACTTCGGAATTTTTAGTCTCCTCTACAGATGTCATCACCAGCAGGAAAGTCTCACAATATCCCTTTAGAGCACTCAGGGAAGAAAATGGCAGCCACCACTACGAGCCTATCAGAGCACCCCGTGAAGAAATCTTCTCCTTAGGATTCCAAGAACTATTTAAACAGTTTCAGAAATCTGTGATTCTCTCTGTGAGTGAGGCAGTTTTTATGGGGGGCGGGGAGGGAGGGAAGCAAATTTTTGACACCAATAAATAGGGTAAACCTGAATTTTAAACACAGGGAATTGTGGATGTTTAAGCCAATATATTAGAGAAGATAAAATTAAAATCCAGAGAAATAATGTGATGTTTCCCACCATTACAAAAATTGTTAGACTCCAAGCTGGAGTACCAAATCAGAGTGAGTTTTTGTTCATTCTTTTTCCCATTGCCGACACATTGGTTACTAAGATCTTTTCTTTTCTTTCATATATTTTAATTTAATTTTAGTCATGATTCATCTTTCTTCTCAGTTCTGTCTTAGTAATGAGGACATGCGCTCTATCTCTGTGTCCTTCTGACTGTGTCTCTCTGTCTCTGCCTCTCTCTCTGTGTCTGTCTTTCTCTCTATATATGTGCACATATATATATACACACATACTTATATACATATATATCAAAAGAATATAAAATTGAATAATAGTCAATATTAAAAGAGTGAATAGAATGGGTTATGTTTTTTTTTTTCCTTTTTAACTAAAGGAAAATATTTTTAAAAATTTGGGCCACTTAAAGGAGGATTGGCAAAGGGATAATTCCTATGAAATCTGATAAGTTTTTTCTTTGTCACTTAAGATAAAACTGAAGGCCATAAAGTTATTTATGTAAGAAAGAATACTTCCCATGAAAAATGACAATATGCTACAGAAAATGTTTTAAAATGTTATTTTTGTTTTGTTTTGTACTGCCTGTATTTTTTCTGGGAAGAAGAAAAAAACTGTGGGTTGGTAAATGTGTTCATGGTTATTTTCAAGCCTTCACATGACCCAACAGAGAAGATTATGATGATATCATTTAAGAGAGGAAAGAATTAATAATCTTGATAAATTGCAAAATGCCTCATTCAAATCTAAGTGTATCAATTTTGGTGTAGACCACCCAAGATTAGAGGGCAAACCTTAGATTATCTCAATGGTAACTTCTACAGACAGATTTAGGAGCAATCCAGCCTACACTGTGGTATCAGATCTCCCAAACTACTTTATAAAACCTTAAACTTTTTAACTTGCAATGGAGACCCCAAAACATTCCCCCAAAGCATCATCTCTTTAGACTCAGCTTAGAGGAATGATGCTTTAAAATATTTTAGTTAATTCGTTATAGAAATAAACAGTATTCAAGGATAAACAGCATCAGTAATACAGTGGATATTCTTATAAAGAGAATTTGTGAAAAGACAGTATCAAACACTACAAAAGCACTTTGGAAACATTTTCCATGCAGTGAAACACATCAAAGCATCATTATTTTGAAGTTCTACATTGTGATAATAGAAATTTCAAATAAAATCTAAAGAAATTCTAAGTGTTGCTGAACCAAAGGAGGCTCTTAAATCCATTCACTTTGTATCCCAGTGAGCACAATTAAATGAATATTGTGAGATTACCCCATTCCTCTGAGAAAATAAGAGAAACAGGGAATCTTCCTAAAAAGATATAATCTATTTTCTTCAAGAATGTATTAGGTCATAATAGCCAAAATGTCCAAAATGCTGTTGAAAATCACTCACAAGCCCAAGAACCAAGAAAATCAAAACTTTAATGAGGAGAAATCAACTGAGGCCAAGACTGAAATGAATCAGATGTTGGAATTATCTGATAAGGAAATGAAAGCAGTCATAGTAAAAGAGTTTCAAAATTAATCACAAAGTATGTACAAGCAAATGGAAAAATGCAAAATATCTGTAAACAAAAACCCAGAAGTTATTAAAAAAAGAGAAGCAAATGGAAATTACAGAACTAACAAAATAATCTCAATTAATCAAAAATCACCAGATGAGCTCAATAGTAGATTGGGTGTAAAGTGGATATAAATAGTAAGCTTGGGGAAAGAACAAAATAATTCAAACAATCTGAAAAACCAAGTGAAAATACATTTTTTAAAAAGCCGATATTTATATCATCAGGATATCAGAATTAGAACAGAATGAAAATGGGGCTGAAATGTTATTTGAAGAATAGCTGAAATTTTGCCAAATTTGACAACACACAAATTTACAGATCCAGGATTTCAAATGAACCCCAGACAGAACAAACCACACAGCATCCCTGCCAGGACGCATCATCATTTAATTCTTGAAAACTAAGAATTAAAAAAAAAAATTGAAAACAGTCAGAGAGAAATGGCACATTATTAATAAAGGAATCCCAATTCAAACAGTAGAGGATTTCTCTTCTTAACCTAAGAAGCCAGAAGAAATTGACACAATATTTTTCAAGTGCTGAAAGAAAAGTGCTATCATCCATGGATTCTATGTCCACTGAAATATGCTTGAGCAATGAAGAGGAAACTACAGCATTAAGACAGATATGACCTATCCTGGAGAAAGTTCAATGTTCACTTGAAAAGAATGTTTATTACACTGCTCTTGGATGGCATATTCTGTGAATGGCTAAGTTTATATCATTTAAAGTACAGTGTTTACTTACTGATTTTCTGTCTGGATGATTTACCCATTGACGAAAGTGGGGTACTGGAGTCCCCTACTATTTTTATTTCTTTCTATAGGTCTGTTAATATTTCCTCTACATGTTTAAGTGTTCCTACATAGGATGTGTAAATATTTACAAATGCTATATGTTCCTGTTGAACGTTTTTTGTCTCCTATTACAGTCCTCACCTTAAAGTCTGTCTTCTCTAAGTACAGCTATCCCAGCTTCCTTATGGTTTCTGTTTGCATTGAATATCTTTTTTCCATCTCTTTACTTGGAGTCTGTGTGTGTCCTTAAAGCTGGAGTGAGTCTCTTGTAGGCAGTATCATATTTTTTTGTGTGTTTTGAGGCTCTTTTTAAATTCTTTCAGTCACTGTATGATTTTTTATTGGATAATTTATTTTATTTTCAGGTAAAGTGATTATTTATAGGATAAGTATAAACTTATTATCATTTTGCCAATTGTTTTCTGAAAGTTTTGTAGTTCCTTTTCCCTTTCTTCTTCTGTTCTCTTCCTTTGTGGTTTGATGACTTTAGTGGTATACTGACATTTTCTTCTCATTATCTTTTGTATATCTAAATTTTTGTTTTGTGATTACCATGTAGCTTATATGAACCATCTTAGAGTTATAATAGTCTATTTTAAGCTGATAACAACTAAGTATGAATGAGTTCTAAAACTGTACATTTTTTACTAGTTTTCTCCCACCTCCATATTTTATAATTTTTGTTTTCACAATTTACATCTTTTCACCTAGAATATCCATTAACAAGGTACTGGAATTACAGTTATTTGTACTGCTTTAGTTTTAACCTTCATACTAGATTTAGTAATGATTAACCCTACACGATTACAACACTGGATTATTTACTAGTGATATTTATAATTTCATATGTTGGTTTTTTTCTTATATGAAAGTATAAGTATAAGGGTTCTCTTAGAGCCCTTTCATTTCAGCTGAAAGAAGTCCATCTAACATTTCTTGTAAGGCCAGTTGAGTGGTGATGAACTCCTCAGCTTTTCTTGTCTAGAAAACTCTATATTTCTCCTTCAATTCAGAAGAACAACTTTGCGAGGTAGAATGTTTTTGTTGGTAATTTTTTTTCTTCCGGCTTCTTGAATGTATCATGCCCTTTTGGCCTGCAAAATTGCTGCTGAAAAGTGTGCTGATAGTATTATAGGGGGTCTCCTTGTACATAACACATTGCTTTTCTCTTGCTGCTTTCAAGGTACTTTCTTTGTCTGTAATTTTTGACGGTTCAATGATAACTTGTCTTGGTGTGGGCGTGTTTGGAATCATCTTATTTGGAAATTTTCTGGGCTGCCTGGAGCTGAATGTCTGATTTCTTCCCCAAGTTGGGGCATTTTTCAGCATTACTTTTTCAGATAAAATTTCTGCCCCTTTCTCTCTTCTCATTCTGAGACCCATATAATTTGAATACAGTTGACCCGTGAACAACATGGGTTTGAGCTGGGTGGGTGCACTCATAGGGGGATCTGTTCAACAGTAAATCCTACAGTACTATACAGTCTGAGGTTGATTGAATCTTCGAATGTGAATAACAAGGAAGTGCAGATGTGAAGGGCTGGCTATAGATTACATGCAGGTTTGACTGCACAGAGGGTTGGCACACATAATCCCCACTTTGTTCAAGGGTCAACTGTATTAGTGTACTTAAGTTGGCCTATAAGTACCTTTAGCTAGCTTCATTCTTCGTTCTTTTATTCTTTTTGCTACTCTGATTGGATGGACTTCATCTTCCTAGTTTTGAGTTTATTGATCCTCTCTTCTATTTTATCCAGACCTCTGTTGAAACTCTGCTGTATTTTTTATTTCAGTTATTGCATTCATTAATGTGATATAATGCATCACATTGCAATTTTTTCTTGGTACTTTCTTATATTTTTATCTCTTTGCTGAAATTCTTACTTTGTTCATGTATTATTCTCATGACCTTAGTAGCTTGGAGTCTTGATGACCATTATTTTTAACTTTTCGTCAGGCAAACTTTTACCTGTTTCAGTTTCGCTAAGGTTTTTTCCTAGGGTTTTACACTGTTCTTTTATTTGGAACACATTCCTTTTTTTGTTTGTTTGTTTTTGTTTTTGTTTTTGTTTTCCTTACTTGCTTAACTTTCTGTGTTGATGTCTATGAAGTAGATAAAATAGCCACAGCGACCAGTCTTGGAGGTGGGTCCTCATGCAGCAGATGGCCTTTATTGTTCAGCCCTGCCCTAGTGAATGCCTAAGAGACCTTCTTTTTCCCTAGTAGTTATCAGGAGTTGAGGGTGTGCCAAGACCTGTCACTGTCCCAAAGGGGAGAGTCTCAGTCAGAATGTAGATCTAGGCTGATTGGAAACCAGACTCTCAAGCAGCAGTTTTTTGAAGTATGTAAATGTACCTCTTTCAGGGAAAGAGTGGGAGATGGGCATTTCTATTTGCTCCTGTGCTGAGCACTGGGGGGATTGCCAGTTAAGAAGTGTTTCTTTGTTTGCTTACCCCTTCCCCAAGCCCCCCCACCCCCTGCCCTTGAATATTTGAACACAAGCCCTGTTGGCCAACAGAGCCAGGTTATAAAGAGAAGTATCCTCTGTGTGGCAACCACAAAAGCCATGGCACCAGACGTGATACACGAGCTCCTTTCATAATGACATCAGTGACGTGGGGCAAGGCAGAGGGAGAGTGTTAAGATGGCATCCACCAGTCTCCCAGGTGTTTGGAAAGAATTGCAGTTGGCCCAAAGATGTTGAAGTAAAAGCTTGTCCCTTTCAAGATAAGCAAATAGGCCTATTTCATGGAAAAACTGGATATTTTGGTATGTTGCCTTTGCACTGCACAGTGGATGGATAGCCACAGTGAGTCCACGCAAGCCTGCTAAGAACTGTTTCGTAGTTTGTTATTGCCTGGTGAGCCTCATAATGCAAACCCCATTGGCTTTCAGAGCTAGGTGTTCTGGGGTCTTGTCTCTCAGGTGGAGGTCTTATAAATTGGGTTGCCAATCATGGGGTCCAAACCCTTTACTTCTTCAGTAGAATCTGGGAATTGGGAGCCCCCTCCCAGTTATATGTCACTGTGCTGAGAGTGGGGTTTATGGTGAGACTGGGTCTCAGGCTCTCCTACCGATTTTGTTGTGGATTTTTTTTTTTCTGTTTCACCTGATGTATCGGGGTCATTCAACCAGTTTGGGTTGTTTTCAAAAGGAATTATTCCATATGTAGCTATAGATTCAATTTATACATGGGAAAAGGAGAATTCAGGAATCTACTGTGTTGCCATCTTGAACTGGAACTCCTTGCATGGTTTCAATCTTCTTAAACTTGCTGAGACGTTTTGGTGGCCTTTGTATGATCTATCCTGGAGGAAGTTTCATGTGGACTTGAGAAGAATGTGCATGCTGCCATTGACTGGGATGATTTCTATATGTCTGTTATGTCCATTTGGTCTAAAATAAGATTCATGTCCAATCATCCCTTATTGATTTTCTCTCTTAATAATTTATCCTTTGCTGAAACTGGAGTATTGAAGTCCCCTACTATTGTTGTATTGTAGTCTATTACTCCCTTCAGATCTCTTAATATTTGTGCAACATAATTAATTAGTCTGATGTTGGGAGCATATTTATAATTGTTTTATCTTCTTGATTTGTCAACCCTTTATCATTATATACTAACCTACTTTGTCATTGTTACCATTTTTGTCGATATAATATATGTAGACATATAAAGTTTATATATTATAGACAATATCATGTATAGTATATTGCATTCTGATAGAAAGTATATTTTGTCTGTCTTTCTTTTGCTTTTCACTGTCGTGGAATATCTTTATCCATCCCTTCACTTTGAGTCTACATGTGTCCTTTAAGCTAGGTTAGTCTTCTATAGATGGCACATAGTTGGGTCTTACTTTATTCTCCATTCAGCCATTCTGTGCTTTGTGAATGGATAATTCAATGCAATTACATTTAGAGTAATTCTTGATATCATAGGTATTACTAATGACATCTTTTTAATATCTTTCTAGCTGTTTTATAGTTGCATTATTCATTTTACCTCCCTTGTTGCCTACCTTTGTGAATTGGTGATTTTCCTTGGTGGTATGCTCTAATTGCCTTCTCTTTATTTGTGTGGTTACCATGAGGCTTACAGAAAGTTTTTTATAGATAAAACAGACCACTTTAAATTGATAAAAATTTAGCTTTGATCATCTGCAAAACTCTACCTTTTTATTCTTTCTTTTATATTATGGGTTCATTACCAAATTATAGTAGCTATAGTTATTTTTAGTAATCTTTTTTCAACCTTTATACTAAAGTTAATTTGTTAACACCCTACCATATTACAGGATTAGTATTTTCTAAGTGTGACATATATTTACTTTTACCTATGTGTTGTGTATTTTCACATGTTTTCATGTTACTAATTAGCATGTTTTTATTTCAGCTTAAAGAACTCCTTTCTGTACTTTCTAAAGGCAAGTGCAGTGGTTATGAACTCCCTCAGCTTTTGTTTGTCTCGCAGAGTCTTTATTTCACCTTTATTTCTGAGGGGTAACTTTGCAGGATAGGGTATTCTTGGCTGGAATGCTTTTCTTTCATCACTTTGAATATATCCTCCCAGTCTCCTGGCCCATAAGGTTTCTGCTATGAATCCTGCTGATAGCTTAATGGGTGTTCCTTTGTAGGTCACAATCTTTTTCCCTTGCTACTTTTAGGGTTATTTCTTTGTCTTTGATTTTGACAGTTTTTTAAATAGCATGTCTTTAAATAACACGAGAAGATCTTTTTGAACTGAAATAATAGGGTGGTCTATTAGCACTATGAACTTGGAGTTTCTCCAGGTTTGGAAAGTTTTCAGCTACTACATCTTTAAATAAAGTTTCTGTTCCCTTCTTCCTCTCTTCTCCTTCTGGAACTCCAGTGATTCTGATTTTTTTCTTTTTTTTTTCTTTTTTTGATGCTTCTCATAGATTATGTAAGCTTTCTTCTCTCTTTTCATTTTCTAATTTGTTCTCCTTTGACTGGGTTATTTCACATTTTTTAGCATCTAGATTATTGTCTCTATCTTCTGTTTGATCTAGTTTGATATTGATGCTTTCTTTGCAATGTCAATGAATTCTTCAGTTTCAGAATTTCTGTTTAGTTCTTTTTAATGATTTATATCTCTTTGCTAAATTTTTCACTTTGTCTATATACTGTTTTTCTGATTTTGATGAATTGCATTTTCTGTTTACTTGTAACTCATCGAATTTCCTGAAAATAGCTATTTTGAATTCTTTATTAGCTAAATCACAAAGTTGCCCATTTTTGAGCTTAGTTACTGAAAAAGTATTGTTATCTTTTGGTGATGGCATATTTCCTTGATTCTCCATGTTTCTTGTAGCTTTGTGTTGCCATTTCTGCATTTGAAGTAGCAGTTGCCTTCTCCAATCTTTACTAGC
Source organism: Hippopotamus amphibius kiboko (assembly GCF_030028045.1). NCBI lineage: Eukaryota > Metazoa > Chordata > Mammalia > Artiodactyla > Hippopotamidae > Hippopotamus > Hippopotamus amphibius. The sequence goes on from NC_080193.1 coordinate 38,603,868, forward strand.
TGCTTTCAGGCAGGAACTATTTTTGTTGGTCCTGCTTGTATCTGGAGCTTACTCTGCCCTTGTGTGGATGCACCTCCTCTGTGCTTCTTGCTCCCTCTTGTGGCATAATCCTTAAGCTTGTAAATCTTCTCTTGATCTACCAGCCACCAGCTGCTGAAAACCTCTGTTTTGTTTTCCTGATGGGGGAGCTAGGGCTCATTTTGGTGGTTTCTCTCTTTCCTGCAGATTCCTGTCTGTTTTCTGAGAGCGCTCTGTGTCTTCCAGAGCTGAGTCTTGTTGCAGCCCTGGGGAGTGCACAGGAGAAGCCAGCTACAGAGTGGGAGTTGGTATGGGCTTAGCACTTGAGGTATTGGGGCAGTCTGAGGGCCAGGTGGGGGAATCTTCAGGTGGCTAGTCTTCCTGCTGGAGTCCTGAACACAGTCAACAGGAACCATGCCCTTTTAGTGCTTTTGGATATGCTTACCTGCTTCTTTCCTGATCTCCTGCCTTCTACCTGCCATGCAGGTCTCCCTTAAGTACTCTGAGTGTTTGGCAGCAAAATGTTTCTTTAGCAGTGTCCTGCAAAGCCAGAGAAGCCTGGAACTCACTCACTGGTCTCCTTTTCCCTGATGGGAGAAATCAGTGCTGACTAGTTTAGCTCTATGTCCTGTCACATTGGGGCAGGGGTGGTGCTGGCAGAGTTCTTTGCCAAAGGCTCTCTTGACTGCTTGTGTTTGCCCAAGTCAGCACTCTCCAGATATTCCCTGACTGTGGGTAAGAGGGGCTGAAGCTGGCTTAGAGGCTCCTACTGGTACCATGGCCTGTACCCAGGTCAGGCAACATATTACCCAAAGCACGGGTGGGTGAGTGTCTTCCTAGGTCCCTTCTCATATGCAGCTGGATTCCACAAGTCCCACAGAGGCACTTTTGTTCATGCACGGATGCCAAATTTTAAATTTGAAATATTAAAATGGGGGACAAAAAGGAGGGTATCTTGTGCTGCCATGGCTTCTCTCCAGAGACCCATTTTAAAGGCACAAAACAAAAGCAAATTTCAAAACACTGAAAATATTCAATAACTCTCCATTCTGAGCAACTGAATATACAAATAGACAATAGATTGACCATTTATAAAAATAGAACTCCAACCCACAACCTGTGGCAACCAGCCCAGGAAACCAACCCATTAGCTATAGTAACCAACCCAGGATGCCAGCCCATACGTATACGTCGGTCTGGTGGGAAGTCAGAATAAGAACATTGTCTCTGGTAACAATCCAGGAAGTCAAACAATAACTCCTGTAACAATTGGCTCAAGATGGCCAGAATTTGATTAATAATTGATAGCCTCCTTAATTTCTGTCTCCACTTTTGACTGAGGACCAAATAGAAAAAGCCAAATATGTACCCGTGACCAATCACATAATCACAAAGGAAGCCTCCTTTCTACTTAGTTTTCCTACCACTTCCCCATAGCAACAGCCTCTAATCAGGTCATACTTGAAGCCATTCCTGTTTTTCCACTATAAATCTTCCTCACTCTCCTGACTTCCTTTGAAACTAACTTCAAGTGATGGTGGCTAACTTCCTTGCTACAGTACTTCTGAATAAATAACCTTTGCTTGTTCTCATTTGGTTGGCCTTTGCTTATTTTCACAATCCTTTTTTTGTATATAAAAGGACAATGTGAAAAATATGCAGGAGAGACAATTTTTTACATATATACCTATCTCCATATAAATAATAAAAGAAAAAAGAACTTAGGTGTTGTCGGGAATTCCCTGGTGGTCCAGTGATTAGGATTCCGCACTTTCACTGCTGAGGGTCCAGTTTCAGTCCCTGGTTGGGAAACTAAGATCCCTCAAGCTGTACGGTGTGGCCAAAAAAAAAAAAAAAATTGGAACTTAGGTGTTGTCTCGAACTGTCCACAAAATAGCTCTAAGTCATCTAGTCATTTTAAGGACTCAAAGTGGCTGCATCATTCAACAAGATCAACATCTTATGTTTGCAGGGATGTGAAGGACATGGTTGGTGTCACGAGAGTGAGACTGTGTGTGTAGCAGTGCACATTAATGCTCTCATTCCCTGCTCTCTGTGTTACTCGTTCGTTGCCATTTATCCTTGCACATGTTTATTAAAAAATTGTGTATCAAGTATCCCCTTTGGATATGATGGAGGTATTAACAGTTGGGACACTGGGATAACAGAAACACAATTTCATTTCTTAGATACATGGCTGTAGCTCAAGATATGGAAGAATACTGAATTGAAAGCAAATAGTCTAGAATTTCAGTCCTATCGCTGTTAGCTTTTTGGACTTAAATTATTTTCCTTGCTCTTTGTGTGCAGATTTCTTCCAAATGATCCCCATTACAAGTCTCGGAAGGCAAATCATATAGAACCAAAGGCTTCCCCCAAGTTCAGCTTTGACCCAGAGTTCAAAGGAACCTGAGATCATGCTGTATTTGGTTGAGGTAATAATTTCTGAAAAGTCAGGAATACTGAAATGTAAGACAATTTAAAGACTGAAAGAGAAGACAAGCCTTGCTCTATGACAACATGAGGAGAGCGGGTTACAGATAAGTGGCTTAGGTGACTCAGATGAGCTGTCATCAAGGCAAACAAGCCCTTAGAGACCAGAGTGGAATGCAGTCCTTTGATAGGAAGGAGTGTTATAGATGCTTTGAAAAAAGGAAAGTTGTAGGTCTGAAGCACTTACTTTTTGGAATGAATTAAAAAAGAGTTGTATGAAAAATCTACATCCCCTTGTTAGAAACAAATTGAGCTTACTTGCAATAAGTGGCTGAAATGTGGCCCTCTCATTGTAGCTCTGGTGTTAAATAACTCACTGACCTTGAAAGAATTAAGTGACCTTTATAGACCTTACGTGCATTTTTGTTTGATATACTAGAAAGATCAGAGACAGAGAATGTAAACATCATTTGTTCAGTCCATGACTGGGCATTAAATGTAACCTTATTTAAAGTCTCTGCACTTCACCAATAGAGTGGGCCCTAATTTAATATGATTGGCATCCTTATAAGAAGAGATTAGGCTACAGAGACACACATCGAGGGAAGAGTAAAGAGAAGAGGCCTCCGCAACAAACCAACCCACACACCCAAGAGAGGGGCCATCTCCAAACTAAGTGGAAAGGCTTCAGAAGAAACCAACCCTGCTGACACCTTGATCTTGGAATTCAAACCTCCAAAATTGTGAGAAAGTAAATTTCTGTTTAAGCCAAAAAAAAAAAAGAAAAAAAAAGAGCCTCTGAACTTCAGCTTTTTCATTTGCAAAGGAAAGACAATGTCTTCCCGCGTTGGTGAGGAGTGGTGACAGCACCAGGGAACCACAGGCATGACAGGCAGCTCATGCAAGCCTGCAGGGAAGAGTGGATGGGATGGTTGTCATTTAAATGCTGCCATAGGGCTGAGATTGTTCAGGTCACTTACCGGTCTAGCTTCTTTTATCCAGTGTATTTCATGGGGGCTATTTTGGGTTTATGATGCGGACAGAAGAAAGATATGTATTTTATACAGAATATGATGAGTGCTCAAGCAATGAACCTGTAGCAATCTGATGGAGTTTTCCTGAGTGTGTCAGGAGAAAAGTATTTAACTAGTAATATCTATATCTATAACCTCATCTATAACTATGTTATATACTGTAAAGTATTATCAAGATCCCAGAGAAAACTGGAGTAGGAACTCTAGGCCATTCCTCCATTCTTCACATAGGTCTAGAATCTCCACAAAAGATTCATATCTCCATTCTCTTAAAATGGCTAAAGAACATATAGATTAATTGTCAGCCTTTAAACTGTTCCCTACTGTCTTTCTTTTTTAATTTAAAAATCAAAACTAATTTCCTATGAACAGTTATTTAAATTTTCAATCTTCATGGACTCTTTTAACAATTTCTGCAGTGGGTTCTCCATTGATAATGGTCAGTTAGGCTGTGGGAATATAGAAGAGATAGTTCCAGAAATTCTTAAAAAAATGCTGATGCATACCACATAAATTTCGTTATCTCCTACTTGAAATACCATTATTACAAAGAAAAATTAATACATGATTACCTCCACTCCCACATACAGGCTGCACTTGGCGGAATGGACAGAGAATGGTAATTCGGTTTTGGCTCTAACTCTTCCTTTTTGAAGAGCAAGTTACTTAACTTTTCTGTGCCTCCAGGATTTTATCTCTAACCTGGAGAAAGCAACAGCTCACAGGGATTTGTGTATATGTGTATGTGTGTGTGTGTGTTTGCATACATTTTAAACAAGCATTTTCCATATTTAATGCAAATGCAAACTGAATGGTAAAGTAACTTTCCAAAGTCAGAGCTTGTTGGCTCATTGAGTCAATAAACGAGCACCAATTTTGCGCCAGACCTTGTGTGCGGATGAGTGAAAGACGATAGAAATGCAGTCCTGCCTTCAGGGAACACCTGGTATACCTGTGTTTTAAGATTAAATCACACACAGGACACTATTTTGCAGCCATGCTCTCAACATTCTGTCATGAGCAAACTCTGAAGCTCTTTAGAGTGAATGGTTCACTTTATAGCCAGCTTTGTGTGCTTCTCTCTTTCAGTTTCTTGTCTGCCTGCCTGCCTAAGTCTAGGATGTTTATTCATTTACTTACTTATTATTGGAGTATAGTTGATTTACAATGTTGTGTTAGTTTCTGGTGTACAGTGAAGCAATCCATATATGTATGTGTGTGTGTGTGTGTGTGTGTATTCTTTTATATATTCTTTTCCATTATGGTTTATTTTAAAATAATGAATCTAGTTTCCTGTGCTATATAGTAGGTCCTTGTTGGTTATCTATTTTATATATAGTAGTGTGTATATGTCAATCCCAAACTCCTAATTAACCCCCGACCTTTTCCCTTTGGTAACAATGTTTATTTTCTATGTCTGTGAGTCTGTTTCTGTTTTGTAAATAAGTTCATTTGTAGCATATTTTACATTCCACATATAAGAATGTTCTTTGATGACTTCCCTCTGTTGAAAATGATCCGTGATGGTGTCAGCGGTGGTAACAGCACTACTTACCCTGGGCCTAGTAGAGGCTCTTGACCCCACTTTACCTCTTCACAACCTGTCAGGTCGTTTCTGACATTAATCACATTTTACTGATGAAATGCCCAAGGCCCAGGCTCACACGGGTACTTAATGCTAGAGTTGGAATTCAAACCTCACTAGACTGACCTCCGAGCCCACACACTAGGGTTACCCAAAGTGGGATTATCACGTCAACAGTTTAGAATCATCTGGAAGCCTGACAGAAATGTAAGCTCAGGAGCCCCAATCCAATCTCCTGAACAAGCACCATCCCTGGGGGTTGGTTCCCAGAAAAGGGAAATCCAACAAGCTCACCATGTGGTTCCCAGGCACGTCAAAGGCTAAGCGTCACCGCCCTGAATCACCACAGAGCCCTGCTCATCAGTGGCTGAGTCAGCTTAGACTCCAGGCACCTGTGACTCTGTCCTTGGCCTGCAGGCAGCATAATCACCATCTTTAAGCAAGACCCCTGGGCTAGGTCTCCACCTCACAACCAGCTGAAGGGTTCTAATCTAATTGTGGTACCCAAACTCAGAAAGGTTTGTAATAATTAACTGAGATAATATATTTAATCTAGTTAGCCTTATATCTTGTAGATAGTAAAAATAAAATACATTTACGTGTTTACAATAGATAGATTGTCAATATGCATTGATTATTATTTGCAATTTACTTTAAGGGGGTATAGCTTGCAAAATCTCTCCACTATTCTGAAACTCTGTTTTAGGGTCTCATCTTCCTATTTTGTCCACTTTTGATAACACCTGTTCCAAAAGCCTCATTGATAGTTGCTCTCATGTGACATTTAAACACATACTGCCTTAGATTTGTTTTTGTGTGTGCTGCTTCTTGTACTAGATTTTAACTCTCTTGACATCCCTTTAAAGATTAGAAGAGTAATTTTCCAATTGCTTGCAGGAGTGGGTATGAATAATAAATAAGAAAATAAAGTGATTAAAATATGCCTTATAGGAAGAATTAAAGAGATGCCTTTTAAAAAAAATACTGCTTTATCTGTTTCCGTAATGAAGGAATGAGTGAATTAGGCAGAGGGAAACTGCCGTAGGCCATTGTGTGATAGTAAAGTAGAAAGGTCTATGGACAACTGAACTCTTTGTCTCATAAATGAACAGAGCCTATTGAATATGACAAAGTCATTTTCAAATCCCTTTATAAAATTCCTAAGAGGGTGAAGCTGCAGCACATCTATTTTCATTTCTAATATGGGGCATGTTTTCTCAACAGTGGTCCAATAACTCAATGTGTGTTGTTAGCAGTTTTTATCCTGAATGTAGTATCCTCCGAACATTACCATCGAGCCCCAAAGAGTCGTGAAGTTCTTAGCTGAGTGGAAGAATCTCAGAGAATGCCTCTGGTAATAGTTTATGTTCTCTTCTTATTACTTAACTGAGAATTATCAAAATGTTTAGAGTTGATTACTTCATATTATTTTAGGACGTCATCATTAGCTGAGGTGTAGAATAATGCCGATAGTACTGAGGAAATGCATTATATAATATGAATATTTGACATAAAAGTTACCAGATGTTTAGTTAACTGGAACTAGGTAGCAAAAGTGGAAGAAGGTAAAGGAACGAGCCATTCTAATCCTATTACATTTCAGATGAGGCAACCCAGGTAAGAAACTGAGGTCACGTAGTTGTCAAAGGCTAATCTTTTATTCACTGTTTTATCAGGCACCTACTGTATGCCACAAAGGTAGGGTACAGGGAGTGATTAGATACATTCTCTTAAAAGGAGATCAGAATAGAGTATATGATTTGGAGATATAAATTTCTGAGTCACAAGCATACAATGGTAAGTAAAATAATAAGCTGTTATGTCGCTGTTATTGATGAAAAATCTACTTGTGAACTGAACCACATGCAAAATTAAAACCATCAGTAAAACTGTCAATAGGATTTTCACAAAAAGGAAGACCTCTTCATTTAAAGAAACCTATTGTGTTCTTAAAGATATAAAGGAGGACTTCCCTGGTTGTGTAGTGGTTAAGAATCTGCCTGCCAGTGCAGGGTACATGGGTTCGAGCCCTAGTCCTGGAAGATCCCACATACCGAGGAGCAACTAAACCCGTGAGCCACAACTACTGAACCTGTGCTTTAGGGTCCATGTGCCACAACTGCTGAGCCCACGTGCTGCAACTACTGAAGCCCGTGCACCTAGAGTCTGTGCTCCACAACAGGAGAAGCCACTGAAATGCGAAGCCCGCAAACGGCAACAAGGAGCAGTCCCAACTCACCACAACTAGAGGAAGCCTGTGTGCAGCAACAAAGACCCAACACAGCCAAAAAAATAATAAATTTATAAAAAAAAGATATAAAGAATATCTAAGGAAGTAGAACCAGTCTTTATGAAGCTACAGCAACAAGGTTACAGGGGTTGCCTAGGAACTTGATTCACTTGTCATGGGTGAGTGGCTGAGACACATGATGGGTGGGGGTGATTGATGGAGTAGCTCACTGGCTTGCTGCTTCCCTGACAAAGCTGGATAAACTACCCCATTCCCATGTTGGCTAAGAGTTTGTAAGTCTGGCACTCCTGCTCTTCCATCAGAGCCAGCAATAGATGTGCTGGCATCATTTGATTTGATTTCCTTTACAGAAGAGGAAGAGTGCAGAATGAGAAAAGAATGAAGGACAATGCTTGAAAGCATGTCAACATTTCAGGGGTGGCAGGGAAAGAACCTCAAATAAATATCAATTTTCTGATGAACAATCTTCCTCTGTCACTACGGTACCTTGTTAGTTGAAGTACTTAAGGAATTATAATCTGTATTGATGTGCTAGTTTGCATGTTTATTTGTATATACTGGATTTATTTAAAAAGAATTTAAGTTAATAAGAATCATATTTGGTGTGCTCTTTACTTGTAGCACAATTCTTCACATTCTCAATACATGCTTGTTAATTGATTAACTTTTTCTCTGTAACATAAACGGTTAAAAAAAGTTTTCTTAAAAAGATCAAGTTATCTGCAAAGATAGAATTTTATTTATTTGGAGGAATTATAGCCTGCTAGAATGTCATAATGATTTTCAGAAAAGTTACTTTATTTAAGCCTCCTCTAATTGACATGTTTTCAACAAAATACACATAATCTTTAAAACTTACCCAATTATAAATCCCAGAATATGGTCAGAGGCAATGCTCAATCATCCCAATTAATTAATGAAGGTTGTTGGTGATATTTTTATTTTTTGAGGAAAATTAACTTGCCGTGGATTAACACAGGCATCTAAAGATTTAAGTACAATTTCAAATTTTATTCAATGATGGATTCAGTCTTTTATGGCTGAGAAGTTCTGTGAAAAGACACCTAATATACTAAGGTCACTAATTTCTAACACCATCTACAAGAATCAACTTGTAACTTTGACCTCAGGTAAATCAAAACGGGCCAAATGGATATTGCATAGAAAACAAAAAGTGGGCTCTTTTTAAGTCATTTTTTCTTCATTCTATTAATTGGACAGTTTATCTGTAGAAGGAGAGAAAGTTACAAAAGTTTCACATTTGGGGATATGGTTTTAGATTAATAGAGGTTCTAATATAAATTATGAACTAGCAGTGTTAAAACTCTATTATTTGAACTATGTTGATTTACCTACTTGTACAATGGGAATGAATAATAATTTCTAATATTAGGAGCTTCTGCAAAGATAAGAGATTGTATTTATTATAGACCTTGGAACATGGTAAGAATATGGTAAATGATCATATTTTGGTTGGGGTTTTATTTTCCCTATTTTTATTTTCTTTATTAGGCTAATTTATCAATTAGACATAGCTATGAACAACAATGATTAGAGGTGTAAGGCATCAGTGGAGTTCTTTGGACTTTATTGGAACTACAGAAATAAACTATTCAGTCTAAGCAGTGATAGATTTGAGCTTGCCAGCATGCTTTTTCTTTTTTTAGATTTTACAAAAATACAATAGTTAGGTATTTTATTCCACAGTGGTTAGGAGTTCAGCTTTTGGGCCAGACAGACATGGGCTTGGCCCAGCTTTACAATCGACTTGTGTGGTAGAGTGTAATTTACAAAAACATCACTTTAAAGTAAAACTGGGGAAATCTGAATAGATGGTTGTATTGCATCCATATCCTTATCCTGGTTGTGTACTATTATTTTAAAGATGAGACCATTAGAGGAAGCTGGATAAAGAACATGTGGGATCTGTCTGTATTACTTTTACAGCTGCATAAGAATCTGCAATTATCTCCAAAACTTCAATTAAAAATGTCAAACACTATGTCTGGTCCCAAATGTTCTTCCAGAAATGTACCATTCCCCATCAAGAGGTAGAATCTATTTCCTCTCCCCTTGAGCCAGAGGGCGCATTGTAACCACTTTGCTGAACAGAATGGGGCAGAAGAGACATTGCCTGATATCTGAGGCAAGACAGATGTGACCTTAGGGTTTTAAAAAATTTGAGTCTAGTTGACTTACAATGTCATGTTAGTTTCAGGTGTAAAGCAAGGTGATTCAGTTATACATATACATATTCCCTTTCTTTTTCAGATTATTTTCACATATAAGTTATTCCAGAGTATTGAGTAGAGTTCCCTGTGCTATACAGTAGGTCCTTGTTGATTATCTATTTTACATATACAAGTGTGTATATGCTAATCACAAATGACTAATTTATCCCCTTCCCCCCATCCCCTTTGGTAACCATAAGTTCATTTTCTAAGTCTGTGAGTCTGTTTCTGTTTTGTAGAGAAGTTCATTTGTATCATTATTTTAGATGCCATATATATGTGATATCATATGATATTTGTCTTTTTCTATCTGTCTTTTTTCACTAAGTATGATAATCTCTAGATTCATCCATGTTGCTACAAATGGCATTATTTCATTCTATTTTTATGGCTGAGTAATATTCCATTGTGTATGGGTACCACATCTTCTTTATCTAAGGACCAGCACCACCTTAATCTCCCTTAGCTCTCTTGCCCTTGAGCCCAGTTATTGTGTTGTGAGAAAGCTCAAACAGCCCATGCGGAGATTAACTGACTCTTCCACCAGCGGTCAGTGTCCTCTGCCAGACGTGGGAGTGAGCGAGCTTCAGATGCTTTCAGCTGAGGCTTAGACCCTGTGGGACACAGAAAGGCCACCCCCACTATGCCCTGTGACAATTCTTGACACACAAAATGTGTGAATCTGTGAGCATAAGAGATGATTGCTTTACGTTAGTAACTTTGGGGGGTAGTATATTACACAGCCGTAGTAAGTGCAGTGACTAGCTAGATTTACTTGGTAAATTTATTTAACAGCTTCACACCTCATTATTCTTGTGCAAAAACATCATAGAAACAATGTTGAATTCATATTATTATGAGAATGAGTAAAACAATATACATAAAGTTTAGCGGTTGACAGAAATCTTGAAGAAAGGGGATACTCTATTTATAAAATAGTAGGTATAAAACGTCCAGCTTTCACTGAACACAAGTGCCAGGCAATGCTCTGAGTGCTTTTTAGGTACTGGCTTGTTTAATTTGCACGACAACACCATGAGATAGGTCATCATATCAGTATGTCCATTTAATTTACGCGGCTGAAATCTCAAGAACTTACATCCCATAGCTAGAAATTTTTGTTCCTCTCTTTAAAGTGGATATTTTATTATTTCTTGTGTATATCTTTCTACCCTCAAGAACATCAGATGAAGCAGTTTTGGTGAGTTCTATTTTGAAAGACTAACCAACCCAGGTCTATGGCATGCTTTAGTCCTGAATTTATCTTTGCCAGGTTTTGATATGGTGAACTATAAAATCTCAACTACACCAAGATCACTTGCTGTGTGTAGATGAGCATCTCCAATCAGGGATTATAAACTATGCATCTTTGATTAAATTAAGCAGAAATCTTTGAAGGTCAAACATATACCCAGTACTGTGCCAAGCAGGCACTGGGGAAGAAATATGTGGACAAGAAACGTCTCTAGAGCCCAACTCTCTTGGTAATAATCACAGTTCTATCCCTTTTCTGCTATGTGATCCATGTTTCTTCACCTGAGGTAAGGTATGTAAAGTGTTCATGCAGTGCCTGGTTATGCAGTTGGCACTAACACAGTCAGCTTTATTAGTATGATTGTAAACTGAATTAAGACCTAGTGACACTCCTCAATTAGTTCACTGTCAAGCAGGAAGAAGTCCAGTCTTCTCCAGTATCATCAACATGGAGATGCACTGTCCCTTCCCAACTCAAGGAAAGGCTCGTTGTCCAGCTGTACCCAAGGTGAACAGCATGCAGTCTCTAGATCCTACTTCCTTTGGGGTCTACCTTAGCTGCAGAGAGCTGCCTCAGTTACAATCACACACTTCCCAGGGCAGCCGGCATCCAGTGACTGATCAATTCAGGACACCAAAGTCCTGTAGTTTAGGACCAATGCAGGATAACTCCGAACAAGTGATGCTTGTTCCAGAGTGCCCCACTCTCCACTGGCTTGGCATCACACTTTGACTTCTGCTGCTCAATTCTTCTTCCACCCCACTCCTTTCTTTAAAAAAAAAATATATTTTATTTATTTATTTAGGCTGCACTGAGTCTTCATTGCCACACGCAGGCTTCTCTAGTTGTGGTGCATGGGCTCAGGAGTTGCAGTATGTGGGATCTTAGTTCCCCGACCAGGGATCGAACCTGGGCTCCCTGCATTGGGAGCACAGAGTCTTAACCACTGGACCACCAGGGAAGTCCCACAACCCATTGCTTTCACAGGGCTTGATTCCTAGTAAACCAACTTGTACCCTGACTTCTTTTCAACATATGCTTCTAGAAAGCTCATTCTGCAACAGCCAGCCTGCAATCTGTGGAGAAAATATGATCCAAGGAAAAGTGGAGGGACATTGACATTGGTTGAGTCTCCACAATGTCACTTGCCTAGTGTTTTATAAAACTTTACAATCAATTCCTGCATCTCCCTCATGAGATGGCATTTTTTTTTCTACTCCCTATTTATATGAGGCTTAGAGCTTATAGAATTTTTGTAGCCTAGTTAAGTTAAAACGCTGGTTATCGTGGGGCCAAAAGCAAATTCAAACTAGTCAGCTCCAAATTGTGGATGCTTTCTGCTGCACAAAACTGCTCTGTGGTTATGAGGCTTTGTTTTAAAACTACAACACATACATTCAGTTGGACATTGTTTACTTGCAGTTTGTATACTACAGTGGGTGCATAGGCTGTCTCTTGTCAGTCTCACCTCATTTCATCTCTAATTTCAATTCTCACAATTTATCTCAGACCTTTCCCCTCTCTCAGACATTCTCTGATTTTCTACTTCCAAATGCCTGCCGGGACCCTGCACATAGATTTCTGGTCAGTGGATGAGCCCATTTAGAATTTTGAACATGTAATCCGTTGTCTTTCTCTTCACCTCTGTAAATCCTTTCCTGTTTCCAAAACCCATTCATCAGACCACCAGTCAGTCACAGAGGTGTGCAGGGCCCTCTTTTTGGGAACAGAGGGCATCAGCACTGCTAAATTCCAAGCCCCCACATTTCCTAACACCTGTCTTCTTCAGCGTACTCCTGTGAGCCCAGGCCCATTTGGTTCCTCGCTGTCTTAACCTAAGCTCCTGCAATCACCTACCGCTCACCCACTTTCTGACCCATTCACTTTTATCAGGTGATGTGTTTTGAAGCCCGGCTTCTGTCTTGTTCTTTTTAAGTCTTCTCATGACCTTGGTATTTGATCCCAGTCATAGTTTAGATTCTTAGGATTCCTCTCAGATTATCCCATGCAGGATAAAGATCAAATAACAGGGAGCAAATTTGCAAGCTGCAGGTCAAATCTGGTCAAAGGTTATTTCAACTATGCTTTGTAAAAATGGAAACCTTCAACAAGTCAAAGAGTTCATATAAAAATTCAGCTTTCTGGCTTCTCTTTTGAAATACTGAAAAATTTAGTAATACCTTGCCCATGCTCCTCACATCTGGATTCAATTGGAGCTGAGGAGTGACCCTGCCATTCACAGGTGCTCTCACTCTCCAGCTCACACGTGTGGTCAGCCATGCAGGACGTGCACGTACACGTATGCGTGCCTGGCTTCACTCCTTCCCTTACTTCTCTTACCTGGAGAATGGGGAGCTGATTACCACCTGTTCCAATGTGTTATCTGATAATTCAAGTGTTGCTGTCATAGTCTGACTAAAAACCACTCTTCATTAAAATATTTTAAATGGTAAAGTATAGCAGACATACATGCTCAAGAACACACACACACAACATGCATGTATATTGTAACGAATAAAGCAGCAATAAGTCAACTCCTGTGTTTACCACTTTCAAGAATAAGAATCTTACCCAAACTTTTGAGGTCTCTTGTGCATCTCGAACTTTCACATCTCCCTGCTTGCTCCCTAACACCATCTCAGTCTTTGTGTTAATCATCTCCCATGCTACAATTTAGATTTGCTTTGTGTTGAATGGAATCACATTGTACATGTTATTGTTTATTTTTTTTTCTTTTACTCAGTATGATGCTCATGTAATTTATCTGTAGCTTAGCCAATCCTTTACACTGCTGTATAGTATTATACAAACTATGGATCATTTGTTTATTCCAACATTGATGGCACTTTGAATAAAATTATGAACAATGTTACTAGGAACATGTCTAAACATATCTCCCTGTGTATGAATGTTAAGGATACAATGTTGTCAAATACAGGTCATAGACTATGTGCATATTTATTTAACACGTTATCACCAAATTTTGTAAGATCAAGTTTGAGCATAATCTAGGGAAGTCCTTTGTGTCTGGATCTTTGGAATTTCTCTGCAAAGAAAAGGCTAAATTCTGTAGCTAACTAGATCCATCCTCTGCCCACTTCAGCTTGCCATACCTAAGTCTGGGGGTCTCAGACTTACTTTCCCTTACTGGTTATTGTTTCAAGAGTAAATATCTCAGCAATTGTGTGGCTCAGTAATCTAGCCGCAGGCTAAAATAATTCCTGTTGCTTTCTAATTCAGGTCAGCTTCTTACATCACACTCCTAGCTTCTGTGACTTGGGCATCTGCCATACTCATCTGGGCCCTGGGTACACCTGCCCAGCTCTCAGACACCTGGGATCCAGTACCAGCTACCATTAAGCCCAGCTGTCACATCTCTGCAGGATCAGCTTTCACTTGTTTGTTCATATGTATTGGGTGGTTCCTGGAGAATCATCCTAACATATGTGAGTCCAACTATTTCTCAACAGTGTGTTGTAGGATACAGTTGCTGTGAAGCCAGAACTTTTGCTCAGAGCTTCTGGTCACTCTTAATTGGATGCTTGCTGTTTAGAAATTTTATATTTATGTCCATGAGTAAGCTTGTATTATATTTTTTTTTTCTTTCTCACACTGTTCTTTTTTGGTTTGGGTATCAAGCTTATAGTCACTTATAGCATGAGTTGAGGATTATCTTTTTTAAACAACATGTAAGATTTCAATTATCTTCTCCTCGAATATTGAGCAAAAGTTTTCTCCTACTGATTGTATACCTTTCATGTTCTTATGACCTTTTACGTTTTCTATTTCTTTTAAAATTACAATTATGGGTTTTTTCTTAAGAATTTTTTTTTCTCTTAAGACCTCCCGTGTGTTAGTATAAACATTCATGTATTGAATAGTTAGTGAGCATCCTCTGTGTGTCAGGCACTGTTGTAGGTGCTTGGGCTGCATCAGTGAACACGGCATCACAGATCCCTCCATTCATGGTGCAAATATTCCAATGCTCACTGTCACAGTAACCAGTGCCTCAGTTTACCCTCAGTAAACTGGAAGGCATGTGTCAGTGTGCAAATCCTGGCCCAAATTCTGCCTTTGGTTGTATAATTTATCATCTCTTTGTTAACAGCAAAGTCTTAACAACACTTTTAGTTCCTGTGGATCTTATGGGCCCTACAGTTTTGCCCAAACACATGACTGTAATTTATCTTTCTCATTCAGATCCTGTATACATACTGAATATTGACAGTTTATGGAGTTTGGTAGCTTTTCTGTAAGAGAATATCCTTATAATGTTACTATTAAAAATAATAGCAGGTATTATTTTTATTCTTTTGCTATCAATTTGATAATATCTGCCTGAATACCAGTATTTTTGAAGAATATCAGTTACTTCAGTTAATTACATCTATCATAATTACTGATCTTAACAATTGTGGATTTCTTAAAATGTGAGCTTAATTACTGTGAAGCTTCTTTTTATAGTTACTTATTGTTTGCAGTTCATCAAATATTTTAATATGCATTTTAAAAAAAGTATTTAGACCATTGTACAGAACTAGGTTTAAATTTCAGCTTCTTTAGTCACAAGGATGGCCAAAGCTTTGGGGGGTTTTTATGTTTGTTTGTTTTTTTAATTTGTAAAATATGGAATATTTATTTCGTAATGTTGCTATAAACACATTATTTCATAAGGGCTTCAATAATGTATTTACTCTTATTCAATCAATCCTCAGACTCTTGCTTTTCCTGCTTCTTGCCTTTCTGATTTCACAGTTTCACTGGTTCTTTGAGACCCTGGCATCCTACAGTGACCACCAGAAAAAAGGAAAGTCATTCAGTGACATATTGAGAGCAGAGTTCCAAAGGATGGCAGAGAAAAAAGGGGCACTCAAAGACTGAATACACTTGTTCAGTTTGGAAGAAACAATTATATGTGCTTTAAGTATATTAAAATGTTGTGCTCTTGACTTTCAAGACAAACTTACAATCAAATTTTGTTATCCAACAAGCTCTTAAAATGTTTATGAAAAAGGAAAATAAATTATTGACATTTAATGTCTCTGGTTTGCTTTATAAATGTAAAAATACACTTGAAAAAAAAATGCATTTCTTTTTAACACCAAGGGCTTCAGAGAAAAACAAATCCATTTGTTTCTACCAAAATGAAGTAACCTTGAACTTAATGTGAATGCAGAATCTTGACTCTCTCTAAATTAGCAATAAATAAGCACAAGCAGATGACCCAGGAAATGTTCTGATATTATCTCCAGTAAACCTTGTTTTATAAACACATTATGTACATATTGATAAATAAGGGACCATATCCTTCCTATAATAGTTGCCTACACTTCCTCCATATGTCTTCAAAAGTATTTAGATGTAGACAAGTGCAAATTCCTTTCAGCTGCAGCTCACTGGAGGAGTCTCTGCTCCTTCTCTAAGCATACTTAAAGAAATAAAGTAAACCAGAAACATGATTCACAATTGTCCAAATACCTTAAAAAATTGGGTCAGTCAAGCTTTCACTCAAAAGTCAATAGAAATTATTCAATATTGGACTGATTCTTTCATTTACAAATAAGTGCCTGTTAACTCCAGGTTTTCTGAGGAAGCACATGAAGTTTGTCCTTCTGTCAATGTCAAGTGTAAATCCCACTGGTGCAGCTCATCTTTACTACATACTTGTCTGTTTCATCATGGACCTCTGACCATGGGGTCCAGGAAAAAATACCTGGTGGTCATAGCATTAAACAGCAGTAGTAGAACACTAGCATATATTAAGAACTGACTATGCATCCACAGTAATAATTGGCATTTATTTAATTTTCCTCCCAATCCATACAAGGTATGGATGTTATTTTATAATTAAAGAAGACTGAAGTTTACAAAAGTGAATTAATTTATGTACCATCAAACATCCAGTAAAAGGTAGTGCTAAGAGTTACCCTCAGCCTTTTATGATTCAAAGTCCATATTGTTTGTACCTACCCTTTTCCCAATGCCTAATGAATACATTTAGGGATTCTAAGAGAAATATTTTATGGGTTTTTTGTTTGGTTGGTTGATCAGTTGATTTTTTTATATTGGAGACAATAAAGAAAATGTAAGAATATGGTAGCTAAGCTCCAAAATTAGGCACTGAAGAAAGGAACTTGGGCAGGATTCAGAGGTAGGAGCTCTGTCTCCACATATACCTGACTTTCCTTGCTGAAGCACCTTGCAAAAATGGCTTTCCTTTGCCCTGCCTCAGCTTCCCTTATCAGAGGGAACAAAGAGCTAATAAACTCTGCTCTGCATTTGCCTCAGGGTTTAGGATCAAATAAAGATTAGAGTCCGTGACTGAGACCCAACAAATGTGAAATCACCAGCAAGGTTAAACAATTAACGCAGCTGTGTGCTCCCTGGCTGTGTTTTGTCCCAGGGCCATTGACGTTAAATCAAGCATTCAATTTTTTCAATCAGTAACTTTGTTTTGAGTTCCAGACAAAACACAAAAGATGTGGCCCTCATGAAGCTTACAATCTAGTCTTCTCTAAGACATTATTTAAACAATCACATGTTTGGGGCTTCCTAGCAGTGGTTAAGAATCTACCTGCCAATGCAGGGGACATGGGTTTGATCCCTGCTCCAGGAAGATCCTACATGCTGCAGAGCAACTAAGCCTGTGCACCACAACTATTGAGACTGAGCTTTAGAGCCTGTGAGCCACAACTATTGAGCCCATGTGCTGCAACTACTGAAGCCCACGCATCTAGAGCTCATGCTCTGCAACAAGAGAAGCCACGGCAATGAGAAGCCCATGCACCACAACAAAGAGTAGCCCCCACTCACTGCAACTAAAGAAAAGCCCATGCACAGCAAAAAAAGACGCAACACAGCCAATAAAATAAATAAATAAATAAATAAATTTATAAAAAAATAACAACAATCACACATTTAAGTGGAAAAATAACAGCAGAAATAAATTCTATAAAGAAGACTGCCGAGACCAGCTCGGCGACTCGAGGCGAGTGACGGGTGCCGCAAGCTTGAAGAAGACACAGACACAGACTGAAGAGAAAAGTGGGACCGGGGGGCTCAAGACCTCTCAGATCAAGAGCCCTGCTGACTCATCCCAGGCTGCTTTTATTGAGTTCGTGGGCTTACATTCTCAGGTTACACTCATAAACAATCAAAGGCCTCACATGACTGAGGCAATTATCTTTGTTTACTTCCTGGGTCCGAGTTGAGCAGGTGTGGATTTGAGCTGGGGGTGGAGAGCAAAACAGCCCTGGGGGTAGGAGACCTCTCTCAGATATTGGGGGTCTGTGCCCCACCCGTGTTGGCCCCTCTGCGACTGTGCCTGTCTTAGGTTGTTCCTCCCTTGAGGAATCTTACCCGTCTCTGGCTAACCAGTCATCCTCCAGGGCCAAACAGGGTGATATAAGGAAGGCTCTATGCACCACCCCTGTTGGCCCCTCTGCGGCTGTGCCTGTCTTAGGTTGTTCCTCCTCTGAGGAATCTTACCCGTCTTTGGCTAACCAGCCATCCTTCAGGACCAAACAGGGTGATATTAGTCTCCACGCCCCGCACCCTCAGCTCCTCCACTGCTCAAGCAGGACATTCTGAATCCCATCGCTCGGCCCACATACTTCAACACTTTCAATGCTTCAAAAAGGTTCCAGAATGTCTTCCCACAGAAGACAGTGTGACTGTTGGTGAGGATGTAAGTTGGTGCAGCCACTGTGGAGAACAGTGTGGAGTTGCCTCAAAAAACTAAAAATAGAACTACCATATGATCCAACAATTCCACTCCTAGGTGTATATCTGGATAAAATGAAAACACTAATTGAAAAAGATACATGCACCCCAATGTTTATTGCAGCACTATTTACAATAGCAAAGACATGGAAGCAACCTAAATGCCCATCAACAGATGAATGGATAAAGAAGAGGTGGTACATATATACAATGGAATACTACTCAGCCATAAATAATAATGAATTAATGCCATTTGTAGCAACCTGGATGGACCTAGAGATTATTGTACTAAGTGAAGCAAATCAGACAGAGAAAGACAAATATCATATGATATTGCTTACATGTGGAATCTAAAATATGATACGAATGAACTTATCAATGAAACAGAAACAGACTCACAGACATAGAGAGCAGACTTGTGGTTGCCAAGGGGATGGGGAGTAGGCTAGGGATGGATTGGGAGCTTGGGACTAGCAGATGCAAACTGTTAAATATAGGATAGATAGACAGCAAGGTCCTACTGCATAGCACAGGGCACTATACTCAATATCCTATAATGAGCCATAGTGGAGAAGAATACGAAAAAGAACGAATACATATGCATACCTAAATCTCTTTGCTGTACAGTAGAAATTAACACAGTATTGTAAATCAACTATATGTCAATAAGAAAAAAGAGGAGGGGAGTGTGATACTGTGAAATCAGGGATTGGTTCTAGTCCAGGGGACAAGGGTAAAGCCTTTTAGAGGAAGTGAAGATTGAGCCAACATGTTCAGAATTCAGTTACTAAATGAAGGGAGGTGAGAGGAGTTCTCTGTGGAAGAAGTCATCTTATCTAGATGCCCCACAGTAAGAGAGAGGCAGGGTAAACATGGGAAAATTTTTTAAAAGACCAGTAGAGCTCAAGTGTGTATGAATATTGTGTGTGTGTGTGTGTGTGTGTGTGTGTGTGTGTGTGAGAGAGAGAGAGAGAGAGAGACAGAGAGACAGAGACAGAGAGAAAGACAGAGACAGAGAGAAAGGTGTTGAGCAAGAGGAAGGTCAAATGGTCGGCAGAAGCCAGATCATGTAGGGCCTTCTCTGCTATTATAAATATTTGGCAGTTTTCATACAAGTGTTTTATGAGTGGTGAGGCCGTAACATTTGCATTCCCAAACATCTCTCTGGCTCTAGTGTGGAGACCAAATTGAAGTTCAAGGAGAGCAAAATTGGATAGAGATTGACCATCAGGTAGGTGGATCATCTTTCTAACCAGAAGCTCTGTTCATACAAAATATGCTGTTATTATAGGAGTGCTGCAGTTATAATAGAAAGATTTGCTGTATTCTTAGCTATCTTTTCTTTTTGGATTTGATATCTGAAGAATAAACTTGTTTGGCTTCACTCTGCCCATGGTATTTTTAAATGTCTCTTCAGAAAAATGGAGTAATTGTTTTCCACCACTATATTGATCTAGAAATAGCCCTAAAAGGATTTCAGAGTTTCTGTTTCAGGCAATTTAGCTATAATATCTTTCACCTGTGCTCTTGTGCACGATGGACGTATTCATAAAGTTCAGTTGTCCCGAGGTGTTTAATCCTGAGCTCTTTAGGAAGGACACTGCAGGGGAGACAATGGGATTCACTCAGATCCACAGCTCTGCCTTCTTCTATATCAATGTGTCATGTGCCTAATAGAAATGACTTGGAACATTTCCTTGTGCTTGTGTAAACATATTTGATGCCTGTGGTAGCTTTCAGAGAAAAGGCTCATTTTATTTATTTATTTATTTATTTATTTATTATAATTTTTATTTTATTGGAATATTGTTGATTTACAGTGTTGTATTAGTTTCAGGTGTACAGCAAAGTGATTCAATTATACATGTACATATATTCATTCTTTCTTAGATTCTTTCTCGTATAAGTTATCACAGAACATTGAGTGGCGTTTCCTGTGCTATACAGTAGGTCCTTGTTGTTTATCTATCTTATATATAATAGTGTGTGTATGTTAATCCCAAGCTCCTGATTTATTCTTCCCCCTCAGCCTTTCCCCTTTGGTAACCATAAGTTTGCTTTCAATATCTGTAAGTCCATTTCTGTTTTACAAATAAGTTCATTTGTTTCTTTTCTTTTTTTAAAATTAGAGTCCACATATAAGTGATATCATATAGTATTTGTCTTTCTCTGTCTGATTTACTTCACTTAGTATGTGAATCTCTAGGTCTATCCATGTTGGAACAAATGGCATTATTTCATTCTCTTTTTTTGGCTGAGTAATATTCCATTGTATATATGCACCACATCTTCTTTATCAATTCCTCTGTTGACTCACATTTAGGCTGCTCCCATGTCCTGGCTGTTGTAAATAGTGCTGTTGTGAACACTGGGGTGCATGTATCCTTTTGAATTATGGTTTTCTCTGGATATATGCCCAGCTGTGGGATAGATGGGTCTTATGGCAGCTCAATTTTTAGTTTCTTCAGGAAACTCCATAACTGTTCTCCACAGTGGTTGCACCAATTTACATTCCCACCAACAGTGTAGGAGGGTTCCCTTTTCTCCACACCCTCTCCAGCATTTATTGTTTGTAGACTTTTTGAGGATGGGTATTTTGACTGATGCGAGGGAATTCCTCATTGCAGTTTTGATTTGCATTTCTCTGACAATTAGTGAATTAGTGATGTTGAGAATCTTTTCATGTACATTTTGACCATCTGTATGTCTTTGGAGAAATGTCTATTTAGTTCTTCTGCCCATTTTTTGTGGGTTTTTTTTTTTTTTTTTTACATAGAGCTGCCTTAGTGGTTTGTATATTTTGGGGGTTAATCCCCTTTTGGTCACTCCATTTGCAAATATTTTCTGCCATTCCATGGGTTGTCTTTTCATTTTGTTCATGGTTTCCTTTGCTGAGCAGAAGCTTTTGAGTTTAATTAGGCCCCACTTGTTTATTTTTGTTTTTATTTTCGTTATTCTAGGAGGTGGATCAAAAGAGATATCGCTGCAATTTATGTCAGAGAGTGTTCTGCCTATGTTTTCTTCTAAGATTTTTAAGTGTCCTGCCTTACATTCAGGTCTTTGATCCATTTCGAGTTTATTTTTGTGTATGGTGTTAAGGAGTGTTTTAATTTCATTCCTTTACATGTAGCTGTCCAGTTTTCCTAGCACCACTTATTGAAGAGACTATCTTTTCTCCATTGTATATTCTTGCCACTTTGTTGTATATTAATGACCATAAGTGTGTAAGTTTATTTCTGGGCTTTCTATCCGTTCCACTGATCTATATTTCTTTTAAATTTCAAGGCATTTTTAAAGCATTTCAGTTATTTCCCTTAGTGAGCAGACAGCAGAAGTGAATGTGGTCTGAAAGAGCTCAGAGGGACAAGGATACCCACTGGATATCTAGCCTGGCCTCAGGAGGGGTTTATTCATGCCTGCCTCTCTTGCCTCTCTGAGCTTTCTTTTCCATATTCTTCCCAGCACTGGTAAAATCTTCCATCCAGGCTGATCCTCTCATTTTTCTCCTAATGAGCTTTAATCTTTCATCCACACCCCTGAACCTGTGCTCTGTCTGGTTTAGCTCAAATAGCATCTCCTTTAAAATATCTCTCATGACCCCCTTCACCCTCAGTATAACACTTCTCTCCTTTGAATTTCACTCTTTTCTGGCCAGATTGCCAGCATTATGCCAGTAGCACTTACTTATATGAGTTTATCCATCTCCATCTAAAAGATTTAAGCTCCCTGCAGCCAGCAGCTCCCACTTGCACGATTCTTCCCTGCTTCCTATTAATTTGCTCTTTGATACTTTGTCATCATTTAGTATCAGTTGCCTCTTCCTCTCTATGATACTTAACATTAAGGGTCCACCTCAGAGCCTACTTCCCAATTCAGGCTTCCCTGACCACAGCAGCTTAAAACTGATAGCTGTTCATCCACCATTTCTGATTTATACTGTTGTGTCATTAACTGCCTCATAACTTACTGGTTTAAAATTGTCATTTTATTTTTGCTCCCAATTTCATGGCCCAGGGATTTACTAAGGGCTCTGCCGGGTGGTCCATCTGCGATCCACATGGAAGCAGCTGGGACAGCCAGGTCTGGAGCATGCACTTCCTGAAGCGGTCCTTCCTTCACACGTTGAGTGCCCAGCCCTCCTTGTTTTCTTTCCTTCTTCTCAGGTGGGGTCTCATCCTTCAGAGCCTCTCCATCACAGTGTGATGACCTCATGAATAGAATTACTTATATGGAATTTAGTTTCCTCTGGAATTAATTTTCTGTAGACCTGGAAGGAAACTTCAAAGCATTTTCTTACCTACCTCTGAATTATGCAGGGTAACATCTTCCTTATTCCACTGGTCAAAACATGAGTCTTATATGCTGTCCATATTCAAGGGGAAGAGAACCGCAGAAGAGTATGAACTAGCAGCCATGTTTGCTGAGGGTGGGGGAGTCACCTTGGGAGACTGGGGACCACATTTGCCTTCCTTATATGTCAGGAAACATGCATGTATAGCCTCCCATTTCTAACTGCCCTGTCATTTGTGTATGTCCTGTGCTATTCCATGGAGACCATGTCCAGGTTCTATCAGTAGAATTCAACTATTTGTATATAATTGACTGAAGCCTAAATGATCTGGAATCACGATTTTCTAGGAGCCTGACAACCTTTAATTGAATAAGTACACAGGAAATGGACATTCATTAGCCAGATTAGATTAATCAAGTCTTGTGATCAATGGAGATGCGTTGTTTGCAGCTCAACTGCTCACCAAATCCTATATGGACAGTAAACATTTTTAAGACTGAGATCTCACATTTGTAATTTTGATTTTGACAGTACCTAGCATAGCACTACGGACATAGTTGTGGCACTTCCTAGTTGAATGAACTGGTGAATAAATAAATAAAATAATTTCTACATCGTTTCTGAAGATACAATCTAAAGAAATGACTGATACCTGAAAAAAAAATTGTTTGTCACATCAAAAATAATTGAGTACCTAGAGCTCAAAACATTCAGTACTCACATGAATGATAGGCTATCCATCATGGATAAAGAAACACGAGGTGACCTTTTGCTTCCTTTGAAGTGGCACTTCCTCTGTTTCCCTCTCATTCAGTGTCACTGATGCTAGTACACAAGGCATGCTGAAAAATGAAAATCAATCAGTCAATCAATCAAGCAGCCATTTGTTTGCCAGTTGCCAAAATTATTGTTCGGTTGTTGACTTTTTTAACAAATTGACTAATCCAAGGGCTGGCAAATTTTTCTTAAAGGACCAGAGTGATGGTAATATTTTAGGCTTTGAGGGCCATATTGTCTCTGTCACAACTAGTCAGTTCTTTCATTATAGGGCAAAACCAGCCATGGACAATAAATACATAAATGAATAACTGGCTGAGTCAAATAAAACTTTGCCTACAAAACAGACTACTATCCTATAGACTATAGTTTGCTAACCTCTGGTCTAGTTCAATTGTAAAAAACAAAACAAAACAAAACAAAACAAAAAGGCACACATAATGTTTGATTTGTGCTTACTTTGTTTGCAAAAAATAAGACAAAATTTTTTTGCTTACGAACAGATTAAAAAAAAATACTGAAATGCCAGCCCAAGAGAGCCCATGCTAGGCTTTTAATCCTGGTGGAAGAATAGTAAGAGATCCTACCAGAGGTATACAGGAGTCGGAAAGGTCCAATAGTTTGCAAGTGCTTTAGGTCAAAATAAGGAAAACGCACTTAAAATACCAAGTCCAATAGTTAAAGCCAGAGTCACAAGTCACCAAAATATGTCAA
The DNA here is from genome assembly GCF_030028045.1 of Hippopotamus amphibius kiboko. Taxonomy (NCBI): domain Eukaryota; kingdom Metazoa; phylum Chordata; class Mammalia; order Artiodactyla; family Hippopotamidae; genus Hippopotamus; species Hippopotamus amphibius. Next base: position 38,628,179 of record NC_080193.1, read on the forward strand.
GATAGGGATATGGCTACATCCCTACTGAAAGGGAGCAGGTCCGCATGAATGAAGTGGGTTTGCAGCTATGACCATGCTCAGCTGTCAGTTGTCCACCTCGTATCTTTATCTGTGCTTACAAATATGGTACAGGTTTTGGCAAGACAAATGCCAAGTAATGAGCAAGTTTATTTTAGACGAGGAAATTCGTATTTAATGTCTGTGTCCACCAACATTTAGTAGTTCATCTAGCAAAATATACCAAAGAGAAATCCCAGGACACAATCTCTATCATTGAGATGCTTGAAGTCTAGTTAATAAAATATCCTATATCAATATGAAATAGACAGGCACATAGTGCTAATTCAGATGATAAAGAATGATGTTCTATACCAGTGTATCTCAAATTTTCATGCACATATAAAGCACTGGGGATCGTGTACAATGCTGACTGTGATTCGCTATATCTAGAGTGAAACTTGGGTTACCCTACCTCTTTCAAGCTTCCATGTGAAGGTATTCTCTTTGTGCATGGACCCCATATGAATTATGCGATAGTCTATGCAATTTTAGGAGAGACTATCAGGGGCTGTGTGGTCAACGTCTCCTGAATAAAGTGGGAATGAAGCTATGCCTGGAAGCAGAAATTCAAATCCAAATAACTTACAACAGACATGTGGTGTGCTCAGACCTGGTATCCTTGTTGAGTCATCAGATGTAGGTGTAGTTAGAACAAGGAAGCAAACTGAAAGTAACAATCAAGACTTTACTCACTCAACAGTGCAAGTTAGTGTCAAAATGAGAGGGGCAGACTGCTCAGAGCGCCATTTCCTTGTATGCAAATGGGCTAAATCAGGTGATTCAGTGCAGGTGGGGAGAAGCATCTCACTCCAAAGAGGGCTAAGCTAGAAGTTCTTACCTTTTTTTGGACCCATGGACAGAGGGTAGTGAGAAGGAGAGTGGTTAGGAAAAGCACCACATAAAAGTAGAGAGAAGTGCTTCAGGTGAGGCCCCCACAGGAGGCTTCCAGGTGGAGGTACCTGAGCTGGAAATGCAGATACACATATTAGGGTGGTCAGTGTGGGAAGAGGGGAACCTGAGGTCTTGACTGTGATGTCCTCCAGAAAACTGCAGTGCACTGCTTATGTACCAAGTTTGGTTGGGGGTGGGGGGAGGGCAGCTTCCTCTCTTGTGATTGCCCTGGGCAGGTCTGAAATGTCACAGATAGCATTCTGGCCTGGAGCTGGGCTCCTCACCTGTTCCCTATCTATTTCCAAGCGGTGGCCACTACTCAAGATCAGCCTTTGTTTCCACGAAGGAATCCAGATGTTGCCAGATCTTCCATTTTTTTCAAAGGAAGCCACAAATATATATTTATACATGAAGTTCTCCTATTTTCACCTATTGGTGACTATTTTCTATAATTATTATTCTTATTTTTTAGCAGTTTGAACTCAAAACAAAACATGCTTTATTACCCTGATCCAAGCTGAGCGCCAAGTTACAACTTCTGCTTGAAAGGATGATAGAATTTGGCTGAAACATAGGGTTATGGAGAAAACGTGGAGTAAGAACAACAATAATAATAAAAATAATAAAAATAATGTCCATTCTTTGAGCTGAGCCTAATGCAACATGAGATCAGTCCAATTTTAAATTTATTTTAGCTCTTAATGGACATTTAGGTTGTTTCCACATCTTGGCTATTGTGAATAGTACTGCAGTGGGCATAGGATAGCTATTATCTCATCAAGATCCTAATTTCAATGCTCTGTCTCAGAAAGGGGGCTACTAGATCATAGGTAGCTCTATTTTTAATTTTCTGAGGAACTGCCGCACTGTTTTCCATATCGGCTACACTGTTTTGCATTCCTACCAACAGTGTACAAGGTTTCCAATTTCTCCACATTCTTGCAAATACTAGTCTTTTGTTTATTTATTTATTTTTTTTGATAATAGCCTTCCTGGCAAGTGTGAGGTAACGTCTCATTGTGGTTTTGATTTGCTGGTATATACATATAGTTAAATACTATTCAGCCTATAAAAAAGAAGGAAATCCTGCAATATGCAATAGCATGGATGAACCTTGATGTTATGCTAAGTCAAATAAGCCAGCCACAGGAAGACAAATACTGCATGATTCCACTCATTTGAGATATCTAAAATAGTCAAAGCCATAGAATCAAAGCATGTAGGAGGAAGAAATGGGGAGTTACTAATCAATGGGCATAAAGTTTTAGTTAAGCAAGGTGAGTAAGTTCTAGACATCTGCTGTACATTGTACCTTCTGTCAATAATAATGCATTGTATACTTTAAAATATAAGAGGGTAGACCTTATGTTAAGTGTTTTACACAGTAACTTTTCTTTAACATTTTTAAAATGCATTTTATCTCCTAATTGGCTCCATGTCATGAGGCCTGTGGACTTTCCCAAAGCTCCCATGTTGTTAAGACCTGAGCTCTACATGTAAGAGATTTGTTCTAGGGCAAACAATGTCTGGGCTGTTTCTTGTTAAAATGTCACAGTTTTCAGAGTTGTAGTTCATCACACTCGAGCACCCTAAGAAACGATCGTCCACAACATGAACTCACAGAGCCAAAGTAAAAATGCTTTTTCTCTGACATAATAAACATCTCCTTGTGGAGTTGAAGATTAAAGGGAGACATTTATTTTACTGGGCTATTGACTTTATGATGGGGTACCTGAAATTCCCAGGGTGGCAAACAATGGAAGTGACAGGGACATGTTTGTGTGTCTTTAAATATATCCTATTGTGAGTGCCAAGCTGCAAAGATAAATCTTTCTGAGGAATAATAGGAGACTTTCTGCTTTGGAAATGAATGGACCTCTGGGTAGCTATTTCCCAGGCTCCAAATCCAAGGGCAGTTTTTGTCTGCCCATCCCCTCCTCACACACAGAGGTTTGCCAAGGCTTCTGCTGGAATGGTATTCATATCTTTCTGTCCCTGGGGTGGGGGTGGGGTTCCATTTTACCACCCAAGTGCCACCACATTTGGCAAGGACTGCATCAACTTTCAAGTTGGTCTCAATGTCTTCCAATTCAAATTACCTCTGCCTAGCCCCTAATATCATCTTTTCAAAAATCTAACTCCAATTTCACCTTCAATATATTTAATAGACCTAGTTAACAAAAATAAAACAACAAAATGTAAAAAGGGAAAAAGAAATTAATTGATATTCACGGCTGCCCTCCTGAACCATTTTAACTGCATTTATTCCTAGGTTTTTCACTACGTGCATATTTCAGGCTGATATCCTCAAGAAATAAATCTTTTAACTTTGTATCCCTAAACTCCTGGCCTTCTTCTTGCTTCTCTGACCCTTATTCAGCATTTGCATCAAATTCGTACCTTAGCTCAATGGAAGCTTCTTCTTTTCTTCCTCAGCGCATAAATAAATGTTTTATTTGTTCAGATTCTTTTAATGTCTGAGGGGTTTTGTGTGTGAAGAAACAGTCACACTGCATGCATTTGATTTAATTACCTTACAAATCTATTTTACAGGTAATATTCATTTTTATATTGAACTACTAACAATATAACGTTTGTTCATATATCAAATTATCAAAATCCAAATATCTTGCCTTCTACAAATTATCAATCAAAATGAAAGATGTTGAATTTCCATGGACTTAAAACTTTTTATAGAGATATTTAACCAAATTTTTCTAAGCAAATGAATTAAAATAAAATGACTTACTACCTTTAAACAAATGAAAATTATGAGATCATTGAAACCTCATTTATGCCCTTGTGATTAAACTAATTATAAAATTTGCTAACTCCCGAGGTTTAAAATTTTTCTTTGTAATTTCCAATTTCATCATTATTTCTACTCCTTTTATTTCCAAGGTTAGAGTAATCATAACAGGAGGTCATTTCTATACCTTTTTAGAATTTCAATAATCTTTCTAATATCAAAATAAAAAAGAGCAAACTGTCAGATTAGCACAGGTTCTGGATCTAGAACATGTGAATGCACTAATTCCTCTTGGCAGATGCTGCGTTGCACAGTAAGTCATGTTTCAGAGTCGAACCATTGATCTTTTATAACCAGGTCTTTGTTATATAAAGTAAAATTTAGTCACACATTCCATATAGAATTTAGTTTCGGAAGCTTGGAATTTTTACCGTAATTTAATCACTAACGCATCATGGTGATATGGTATATTGTGATATATGAACTTATTGGTTTATGGAATTAAAATATTCTAGAAAGCTTTATCAATATAAAGAGTAGCATCTCATTGATGTGTCATCTACTAGGAGATGAGGGTTTAAATCTTTTGGGGCAACTCGCATTTAAGAAACGGCTGGGAAATCCACTTTGGATTCACAGTCAGATCTTCTCTGTACATCAGCATTAATGGTGATCACCGCCCGTATCCTTTTTCAGCCTTCTTATTTTGTATTATCATTGGCACTAGTAGATCTCAGTCTTTACTGAGAAGGATTGACTCAGTCACAATTTCTTATGTTCATTCCTTTCTAATTGCACACACACACAAATACACAACCCAAAAAGTAAAAGGAAAATTATCACTATCCTAGCATTCATTATTAAGTACGTGTATTTATATCTGTATACTATTCAAGCATGTTTTATAATTACTTTATATACAGCATATATTTTTGTACTTTGCATGTTATTATAAACTCATGATATATCATAAGTAACTACATATCATAAGATTACTATCGGTTATAATTATTAATGGTGCACAGATTGTCACAGCCCAGCCTTTAGGGCCTCCTTGGTCCTTTCAGTGTTCTCATGACACTCTTGAGTGTGTCCTTGAATTTTGATGATGATAGGACGTTCTATGCTCATCCAAGGATTTCAAGCAACTCTCCATAGATCCCTGCTTCCAGGTACACTATAACCTATAGAGGGCCTTTGTGAATATCATATAAAGGTAATGTTTCTTCCTGCTAAACACAGCTTCCCACCAGGTCTTGGGGCTTGAGGTAGCAGTGTGCTCTTGTGGAGTGTACACACTGCACACCTGTGCAGGGCAGCCCAGCCTGATCCCTTTTAGTGAAGATCCACAGTAGAGACTAGTAGTTCATTCTAGTTCATTCACTTACATTTACAGATTGGACCATAGTGCTACGCCAGTTTTTGCATAGTTGTTAAAAGCATGGGCTTGCTGGCATCCTGGGTCTGCCACAAGCTACGTGACTTTGGGCAGCTCATAATCATGTCCACATTTTTGCTTTATTACGTGTGAAATGGGGATAATAATAGTATCTACCTCAAAGAATTATGGTGAAAATTAGATGTCAACATACCTAGAGCTCTTAAAACAGCGCTTGGTACATAATAAGTGATATAAAAATGTTTTCTACACCCACTATTACTGCTGTTAGCGACAGGACTGAAAAAAGGGGGGTTCTCATTCATTCCTTAAATTCACATGGCTATTTTCATGTATCCTATCATTCAGCTGTGCTCTATCCTTACAATATAAAGATTGTACTCACTATCATAACTTTCTCCTGTGATGACCATTAGAACATGAAGGACAAAAAGCATGTTCCTATAAACAATGGGGAATAAAATTGCCTGCTGGGAATCAAATTAAGACATTAACACACCATGAATACAATCAGAGATGAGGAAGGTCACCTCAAAGAGGCATGTAAGGAGTCTAAAATGTGTCACTTTGCGTAAGTTACTCTAAACAATGAAAATGGTGAATATTAATGTTTTTGGACAGTAGGTATTTCATTATTTCTAACTGACCAGTAAAAACAGGATTGCAATTTTTGAAACACATGAACTATTTCAAACTGCTATAGTCCTGTGTCAGGGTGTCTTCCCTTCTGTAAATCTAACATTGATCTTTTTTTGGAAAAATCTTCACAATCTCTCCTAGCTTCTGTTTGGAGTATTTGCTAGGCACCGAGATTTTTACTTAGGGCATCACATTTAATTCAGATAAGAAGCATAAGAGCTCCATATTTATTTCATTTTTCAAGATGAGGCAGCTGATGGTGACAGCAGTTCATCAAAAGTTCATCAAACAAGGTAACTTTAAAGTGCAGGTAAATGCAAAGGCTGGGATTAGAACTTGATTCTGTCTGCTTAAATGACTAGAGTGCTGCTGCCTGTAAGTCAGCTCACATCTGAGGTGAATATTGCTGATGAATTAATGTTACAATTGCTTTGGTTAAAATATTAGGTTTAAACAAAAGTATTAATTTTCTAATATAGCAGGGCTATCTGGGATGCTGTCTCCTGGGCTGCAGTCCTCATTTTGCCCCATATAAAACTTAGCTCATAAAAGAAAGATAATAATAATAAAATAAAATAAAATAAAATAAAATAAAATATAGGACTCACCACTGATAATTAAAGCATATTATTTTCTTGATCTTTCTCTGCCTCTAGTTCTTTTATGGTAAAATGAAGACAACAGTAGTATTACCACATAGACTGTAGTAGAGATTTAAAAACAAATGTATGCAAAGTTCCTTTCAAATAGAAAGAACCCAGTTAGGGTCAGCTGCTGTGACTATTATTACCATTGTCTCGATTATACACTCTTCCTCATATGGATGAAGCTGGGAAACCCTGGAGTGAAGTTTTCCTTCACAAGTTCGAATCCCCTTGTACCCATCCTGGACTGAGCCATCTTGTGTTGCTTTCTCTACAATTTCAGTTTCCATTTTCTCAGAAACCCATGGCCTTTTCCCCAGAATATATTTTAACACACTATTTCATTCACTGTTGGTGAATGATTTATTCTTTTTTTTTTTTAATTTTTCTTAGAGCAATGGGTTATATTCTGGAAAGAGTCACTAAGAGAGTGTTAAGTCCAGGAAGAAATGCCATGAGAACATCAACCACAGTGACCAAAACCTGGTCTTGGTCTTGGACTTACAAAGACATTACAGTGAAATTGATGAGATAGACAGGATATAGACATGCTATGTTAGAGGCAATAGGATAGAAATATGTTTCAGTGTATAATAGAGGCTTGTAGGAGGGCATCCCCATTTCTACTTTGTTTGGGTGTGAAGTCTGGAGACAATTCCTAGGTGGAGAAATTTTGTTTAATTCAAAAATTAAGCAGCTTTGTTTGCATCATGAACACCTTATTTCTGGTGACAATCGTCTCTCACCTTTACCAATAAATAAGTAAAAGTCCAACTGCTCTAGTGCTGGCATTAGTTGATTTAGTTGACGTGCTGTCAAAAAAATGTAGAATCCTCACTTTAAAAAATGTCAAGAGAAATAACCCTTGGACTTTTAAGAAATAGAAATACATTTTATTATCACATTCTTCAACTTGACCATCCCAGTGAGACAATGCTATCAAATAAAAAGAGTTCAGTCAGCAAATAGATTTTTTAAATATATTTTTATTCTTAAGGAGAGTTTACATCTCTTTAGCTAGTTTGAACACAGCTTAATAAGTGAATAAATTGCTTTCACACTCTCAAGGTATATAATTAAGCACTGAAGACAGTAGCATGAAGATTTAAATTATTCACAAAAGATCCTTGGAATTGCTTACAAATGGATTACCTGTTCTATGATTCAGTTATGCAGTACCAAACTTATTAATGTTGCTATTAATATAACTTGCAATTGACAGAGGAAAGAAAATCTCTTCCTTCTTTGTATAACAAAGCTTCTTGCAGAAGCTCTGTTTGCCCAATCCTCAAACCTACGTCATCATGTTGAATCCATAACCTTGTGTCACATTCAAAGAAATCTCAGTTCATGTGTGTGCTTTGCTAGTAGCCAGGATAAGGGAGGAGATTGTTGTAATCCCCAATGTTGTGTTGACAACAAAACTGAGCCTGGGGTGTTTACCACATATGTACCAATCCTTGGTACTTCCTAAGTAGCAACTGGGCAATTCCTTCTTGAGCTCTAAATGAAGATACAGAATTTTGACACAATATTTGCAATGGAAAATAGTGTGTTATTAATTATATAGATCATTTCTAATTAGGAAAGAAGAAATACATTACATTACATGTGAAACACCTTAGTGACCGCAAGTGTGCAATATGTTATTTTAAAGTGAGGTTTACCATTCAGAATCCTGAGATATGGAGAGCAGAGGTCTCTTGTCTCTCATTGGGTAAAGCCAAGGAAGTTGAAAAGGAAAGCTCACTTCTTTGAAGGCACCTGTCCAGAAGCTTGGTCCAGGAAGCTTCAACAACATTTGAACTTGTTTTCTGAGAGGTGGAAAGAAATTTGTTTTGCTGTATATTGTGCAAGATTTTTTTAAGCAGACTGTGGTGGGGAGAAAGTTAGATGTGGGCTTGGTTGTTCTAGTAGCGCATTCTCAAGTGTTAAGATATTCACTCACCACTGGGGTGTCCACCAACTTCTTTTTTCCTTTAAAAGGACCAATAAGTCTCCAAAATTCCTCTATCCTTTAGAGAGACATGGAAAGGTCACAGGTGCTAGACAATAATAAAAGGTTATGTTCTTAAAATAATAATAACAATAATATAACATTAGAATGCTATTTGGTATTTCATGCAAATAACCATACTTTGCTTTACAATGCAAATGTGTTGTCAATCTTGGATTCCCACTGCTTCTAAGTCAAAATCCCAAATCGTTACCACATCATACAATGCCACCCATTTCTCTCTGCACTAATCTTCACTCTAGTATTTTATGCTCATGATAATTTTTTGTGTTCCAGCCTTATTATTCTTCCTTCAGTTTCTTCAGTGTGATAAGCCATCACCCCCCAGGACCTTCACATGTGCTGTTAGCTCTGAATGGAAAATTATCCTCAAACATATCACACTTTTATTTGCACCTAACCATCTTCCATGTAGGAATTAAATCTCACTTTCTCAAGGAAGCCTTCCATATATTTTTCAACAGTCTGGAAAGGAAAGCAGGGTCCTTATCAGTTAAGTTCAAGGGCTTAGATTTTATTCTTTCCATTTGCATCCCTGGGAGAAATTTCAATAGAAGTTCATATGAGTGAATGACTGGGGGACTCATGTAGTTGTCAGTAGCCCACAAATTGAGGTGAGATGGACCCAAGTTCAAATCCAGACTTTGCTAACTGTTAGCAGTGTCCTGTGGGAAATTCATGTAAGCTCTCTTTAAAGCCTGTTCAGTGTTTCTATTGAATGGATAAGGGTGATGGTGATGATGATGGTTTTATAAGAATAAATGAAGTTTAGATGAATATGAGTTAGGGATAAGACTAGAGGAAGGTTGGAATTCCCTGGTGGAGCAGTGGATGAGAATCCACCTGCCGATGCAGGGGACATGGGTTAGATCCCTGGTCTGGAAAGATCCCACATGCAGTGGAGCATCGAAGTCCATGTGCCAAAACAACTGAGCCTGCACGCAGCAACTACTGAAGCCCGCGTGCATGCCTAGAACCTGTGCTCCCTGACAAGAGAAGCCACCTCAATGAGAAGCCAGCACACTGCAATGAAGAGCAGCCCCCACTTGCCACAAGTAAAGAAAGCCCGTGCAGCAACGAAGATCCAACGCAGCTGGGGGAAAAAAAAAAATTAGAGGAAGATTGTTGTTGGAGGTGGAGGAAGGATAGCACAGGCTGTTACTGCTCTTTCTTTTCCCTGCCTGGCGGTAGCAATGTTGAAAGGGTGAAGGGCGTAATTTAGATTCCCTACCGCCTCATTTGACAAAGCAGTGATTCTAAAACTCAGTGTGTATCAGAATCACCAGACTCTCCGATTCAGTAAATTTAGGGTTTCCAGAAATGCTGTGATAACAAGAACCCCAGATACACGTACTGCACTTTAAGAAAGAGTCAGCCCTGTGCTGGAGGGAAACATGCTTATAAATGCAGACCAGTGTAGATTCACTCTCATTGTGGAATTAAAGCAACAGAAGGGTTGTCAGAGGCCAGCAGTCACTTCACAGCTAAGAAAAATAAATCCAGTGGTGGAACAGTCCAGGAGTATGCTTAAGATTACATACCACATTAGTATCAGAACCAGTCCTGGGACCCAGGTCTCCTGTCTTCTATCTATTTACCAATTTTCCTTGTTGTCCCCAAACTTCATTTGCTCCTACATCTGTTACAACTGCCTGGCCTATGAGAATGACCCAGATCTCTTCTGTTCTTATTGTGGACGTGTGTAGAACACTTGTCTCTAAAGTTAGAAATGTAGCTAGGAAGAGTCCTCATGCTGTGAACAAAGAAACACATTAAAACTCACGTACCCTGCCTTTCTGTTCCAGGAAAAGAAAAACGAGTATCCCGATGGTTTCTTTACATTGCAGGAAAGGAAGAACAGTTACATGCCTTTCCATTGTCTAAATTGTGGGGGTTGTAGCATTGAGAAATCTTGGAAACTCCATTGAGAAATCTTGGAAACTATTGCTTAAGTCACTCTCAGTGTCTTATGTAGCCATCCTGGGGCATTTTGAAAGCCACATTGAGCCACAGAGAGATTATTTAAGAAGAAATCACTATGGTATTGTTACAAGGCTGTTTTGTGGTATTCATGGCACAGTCTGTATGAGCATCTGATTACATACTACAAAATCCACAGTGTTTTCCTCTTTCCCTTGTGTGTTTTCAAAATATTTCTCCAGCCTCATGCTACAAGCCACTTGCCATCACTCACAGCCAAATTGGTCATACACTTGACCTTCACTGTGCTTGTTCCAAGGCTGCCTAGCTATTTTCTACATTGTCTTGTACCTTCTAGATTACCCTGTAAAAATGAGGCCAATTTCTTACCACACAATCACATAATTTAATATGCATTGTTTAATTCTCACAAAACCCTCTGAGGTAGGTATTTGCCCCAGTTTTACAGGTCGTCACTGAGGCTTCAAGAAGCTGATTGGTTAAATAATTGTTCAAGGTCCACAGCTAGTTGCTGCAGTTAATATGATTTGCCTTCTTTGCCTGATATTAACATGAATATAGCAGTTCAGGAGAGAGGTGTATTTTAAAACTGATCCTTGCCAAAGTTGGAAAGTAAGCAGGGGATATGGTAGGTGAAACACTTTTACTACTAGAGTGTGATATTTATTCTTTAGATTTAACTATCTAGCCCTGACTTGATTTATTTGATGAGTTGAAGACTAAGGCATGACTCCCCACAGATCTAAAACAAGACTCTCAGGTGTGACTGAGATATAAAAAGAAAGAGGGAAAGAGAGAAGGAATGAAGGAAAGAAAGAAAGGAAGGAAGGCAGAGGAAAAAAGAAAGAGAAAGAAAGAAAAAGAAAGAGAGAGAAAGGTAAGGAGGGAGGGAGGAAGGAAGGGAGGGAGGAAAAAGGGATGGGAAGGGAAGGGAAGAAGGAAGGAAGAGGGAGGGAGGGAGAGAGAGGGAAAGAGAAAAAAAGAAACAAAGAAAGAGAAAGGAAGGAAGGGAAACAGAAAATGTAGCAGACATAAATCATACACTTTGGAAAGGAATATTAAGAGTCACTTCCTTCAACTTAGCTGCTTTTGAGTAGTGTTTTTATACCCAGCAAATAAACAAAACCCTGCCTATGACTCCTTGAACTTGATGCTAAGAACATTACATTTCTTTTCCTCTTTGTCTGGAAGTTTCCTTTCCTCATAATGAGACACTTTCTTTTCCTCTTATTCCTCCCTGACATTTTAATTATTATGTTTTCCTTTAGAAACAATATTATTATTGTGTAGGGCTATATAGATGATATTTTTACTGAAAATTATAATATTAGTAGTCAGGAACCTTATTGTTGAGATATTAACGTTGATAACTATCCAATACCTTGTTCAAGAAATATGATAAAGTAGACAACTATTTCACAAATGATTATTTGCTCTTGCTTGAGTTTCATGCTAGCTCTGTATACAAATAAATTGCATTCATGCTGTAGGATAGTATTTTACCTGAATTATTTTGTAGTCCTGTTGATTCAGCCATTCCATCAACAGTGTTTCAGTTTTAATATTAAAATTTAATTATACACTCCAAAACCCCTGACAGTATAAAAGCTTTCTTGCTTATCAAAGCACCAGATACGAGTATTTTAAAAGGTTTATTTCTATTATGTATATAATCCTGTTTATATTTTGAAGTTTCAAATTATAGGTGTAGTGGAGGCATTTTTATTACTCTGTGCTTTGAGAATTCTGAATATTGTAATACACCCTATTAGAATCGATGTACTGTATCATTACATATTATAGATAAACTCATATACCACTAATGTGAGAGGGGTTATAAAATTGAAATAGAATAACAATTTTTTTTTTGGTTTCTCTGGTGCTTTATGCACTTCATTTACTAAAAAAACATAAAATGGTCAGTAAAATATTTACTAGGACTTTGAAAGTCTCTAAAGACATAAATTGAATTGTGCAATATCTCAAGTTTTCTATAAACCACCTTGCTTCAGAAAACAACAGTCCAGCAGTTTTTAAAAAATTGAGTATATGTGTTTTTGGAGGCCAATCTACTTCAATCCAGCATTAAAGAACATTTCCATTTTTCATTGGAATCTTGCATGGGTTTAATTGCTCCGTGGTATGTGGGATCTTCCTGGACCAGGGCTCAAACCCATATTCCCTACATTGGCAGGCAGTTTCTTAACCACTGCACCACCAGGGAAGTCCCTGTGTTTCTTAAAAAGCTAGCCTTTATAAAAGTAAGGCGTTTCCAAAATTTTTCCATTAGTAGTGTCTCCTTTGTGTCATTTTCTCTGTCTCCTGAGTGGCTATGGTATGAATATTTGTGTCCCCCCAAAATTTATATGTGAAGTCCTAATCCCCAAAGATGGTGGGATTAGGGCCTTTAGAAAGTAATTTAGTTTCAAAGGTAGATTCCTCATGAATGGGATTAGTGTGTTCATAAAATAAGCTGCAGAGGGATCTTTGACCCCTTCTTCCAAGTGAGAACAGAGTAAGTTGGTAGAAGCTTTAAGCCAGGAAGATAGCCCTCATCAGAAAATGTGACCACGCTGGCTTGATCTTGGACTTCATGGCCTCCAGCACTGGAAACCATAAACTGTTTTTGTTTATAGGCTGCCCGGTCTGAGGCATGTTGTAATAGCAGTCCAAAAGTATTGTGCTTCAGGATGCATGGTGTGTTACGGAACAGAGGACTCAAACCTTCAACGATGTCATGACTCCCAGAAAACGTAATTGAAAGGAGGAATCCGAAGAATAGCAGTGTGGTATCCAATTGGAAAACATTGCATTTTCCATCATATGGTTTTTGGGTACCACTTGGAAAATGACTGATCAACACTTGGAGGTCTTGTCACCCCTTTTTGTCCACCCCTCAGGTTTGGTCACCTCTTCCCCGAGGGTAAAAGTCTGGTCCTGGCAGCTAATGCTTTTGGTACCATCAATATAAAGTTGATATGTATTAATTTGGTTTTATGTGTTAAAAAATGTGATGGACATATTTAAAACTTGAAAAATGTCTACAATTTAACATAAATGCTTCCTGTTTCCTCCTCTAGTCCCATATCCCACTGTAATCACCATAGCCATATAGAGTCATACCACTGAGATGGTGCAGGTTCGATTCCAGACTACTGCAATAAAGTAAATATTGCAAGAAAGCAAGGATTTTTTGGTTTCTCAGTGCACATAAAAGTTATGCTTACAGTATAGTGTAGTCTGTTAAGTGAGTAATAGCATTATGTTTACAAAAAACAATGTACCTACCTTAGTTTGAAAAACACTTTATTGCTAAAAAATGCTAACCATTAACTGAGCCTTCAGCAGGTCATAATCTTTTTGCCGTTAGAGGGTCTTGCCTGGGTATTGATGGCTGCTGACTGATCAGGGTGGTGGTTGCTGAAGGTTGAGGTGGCTGTGGCCTTTTCCTAAAATAGGACAACAGTGAAGTTGATTGTATTGATTGACTCGTTCAGGAGTGATTTCTCTGTATCATGCAATGCTGTTTGATAGCATTTTACTCACAGTGGAACTTCTTTCAAAATCAGAGTCAATACTCTCAAACCCTGCCACTGCTAATTCAACTAAGTTGATGTAATATTCTAAATTTTTTGTTGTCATTTCAACAATTTTCTCAGTATCTTCACCAGGAGTAGATTCCATCTTGAGAAACCACTTTCTTTGCTCCTCCATGACAAGCAACGCTTCATCCTCATATGTTAACCTTTTATCATGAGTTTGCAGCAGTTCAGTCACATCTTCAGACTCCACTTCAAATTCTAGTTCTCTTGCTATTTCCACACCTGCAGTTTCTTCCTCTACTGAAGTTTTTGAACTCCTCCAAATCATTCATGAGGGTTGGAATCATGTTCTTCCAAATTCCTGTTAATATTGGTATGTTGACCTCTTCCCATGAGTCATGAATGTCCTTAATGACATCTAGAATGGTGAGTCCTTTCCAGAAGGTTTTTCCATTTACTTTGCCCAGATCCATCAGAGGAATCATCACCTATGGCAACTGTAGCCTTATGAAATATATTTTGTAAGTAAAAAGACTTGAAAGTCAAAATGACTTCTTGACCCATGGTCTGCAGAATGAGTGTTGGCTTAGCAGGCATGAAAATAACACTCATCTCATTGTACATCTCCATCGGAGCTCTTTGGTTACCAGGTGCATTGTTAATAAGCAGTCATGTTTTTAAAGAAATCTTTTTTTCCCTCAATGTCAGGCTTAAAATATTCAGTAACCCATGTTATAAACAGTTGCTCTGTCATCCAAGCTTTGTTATTCCATCTATAGAGCACAGGTAATATAGATTTAGCATAACTCTTAAGGGCCCTAGGATTTTTGAAATGGTCAATGAGCATTGGCTTCAGCTTAAAGTCACCAGTTGCATCAGCCCCTGATGGAAGAAGTTTTCACATGTGGAGGTATGGGGAAGTCTTTCTGGCTTACACACGATTTAACTTAAACTTTATGCTAACTAGAACAGCCTGTTTTGTGGCCCATTAAACATATATCGTACATCCACTTTCACCATTAAGGAAAATAATGCACTTTAAATCGAAATGGCGTAACTGTGGTTCAGGCATTCAAAATGGAGCTAAGAGGCCATTGTGAAAGTGGTTTCAGATGCACTCCTGCATTACTAAGAACTTGAATTTTCTGAGCTGTATTAGACTCAAGGACACCGCCATCAATTCTCAAAATAATATTTTCCCGCAACTGCCAGCTGCAGCCTTATGGTCACAGGGTCTCTCCTTATAACTATGCAACCATTAAGGACCCCCACCAATCCTTTCTTAACAAGCACCCTTACTCTTGCCAGCTCCATCCGGTCCTAAACCTAGACAAACAAGTTTTGCTATTTTGTGTGTTCTGCCTGTATGAGCCTCCCTCATTTTGTAATCCAGCAGAAGACAATTCAAATGTTTCTAAATCTGTGTCTCCCTGGTTATACTCTTCAGTTAGCTTTGAAGAAAACTCTCTTCCATTCATAGCATAGATTTTTAAAAATTAACTTTTAGAGTATAGTTGTTTTACAATGTTGTGTTAGTTTCCACTGTAAAAGAGAATCAGCTATATGTATACTTACATCCCCCATGTTTTGGATTTCCTTCTCATTTAGGTCACCACAGAGTATTGAGTAGAGTTCGCTGTGCTATACAGCAAGTTCTCATTAGTTATCTACTTTATACATAGTATCAAAAGTGTACATACATCAATCCCAGTCTCGCAATTCCTCCCACCGTCCCCTTCCCCCTCTGTGTGCACACATCCGTTCTCTATGTCTGTGTCTCTATTCCTGCCCTGCAAATAGGTTCATCTGTACCATTTTCCTAGATTCCATATATATGCGTTAATATATATTTGATTTTCTCTCTCTCTCTTTTTTTTAGAGTACACAATTTGGTATTTTTTTTTCTTATTAGTAATGTATATATGGCAGTCTCAATCTCCCAGCTCATTCCCCCCCAACCCTCCCCGCTTTCCCCACTTGGTGTCCATATGTTTGCTCTCTACATCTGTGTCTCTATTTCTGCCTTGCAAACTGGTTGATTTGTACCATTTTTCTATATTCTATATATACGTTAATATACAATATTTGTTTTTCTCTTTCTGACTCACTTCACTCTGTATAACAGTCTCTAGGTCCATCCACATCTCTACAAATGACCCAATTCCATTCCTTTGTATGACTAATATTCCATTATATATATGTATCACATCTTTTTTTATCCATTCATCTGTCAATGGACATTCAGATTGTTTCCATGTATGTCCTGGCTATTGTAAATAGTGCTGTGATGAACATTGAGGTGCATTTGTCTTTTTGAATTACGGTTTTCTCTGGGTATATGCCCAGTAGTGGGATTGTTGGGTCATATGGTAGTTCTATTTTTCATTTTTTAAGGAACCTCCATACTATTCTCCATAGTGGCTGTATCAATTCACATTCCCACCAACAGTGCAGGAGAGTTCCCTTTTCTCCACACCCTCTCCAGAGTTTATTGTTTGTCATAGATTGTTTATTGATTATTTCTGACAACACCACTACCGAGATAGCCTATAACTTCAAGACTTAAAGCCGGACATTGTCTTCTATTCTCTTTGAAAGCCTTAGATGATGTCTTCTTCCAACAGAAGACTATTTTGGCTGCATTGCAAATCTGTTGTGTAGTGTAGCCAGCTTCATGATCTTAGCTAGATCTTCTGAATAACTCTTCTATATCAGCACCTGCTGCTTTACCTTGCACTTTCATATTATGGAGTTGGCTTCTGTCCTTAAACTTCATGAACCAACCTCTACTAGCTTGAAAGCTTTTTTCTCCACCTTTATCATCTCTCTCAGCCTTCACAGAATTAAAGAGAGTTACAACTTTGCTCTAGATTAGATTTTGGCTTAAAGGAATATTGTGGCCCATTTGATCTTCTATCCAGAGCACCAGAACTTTCTCCATATCAGCCATAAGGCTGCTTTGCTTCCTTATTATATGTGTGTTCCCCAGAGTAGCACTTTTAATTTATTTCAAGAACTTTTCCTTTGCATTTACAACCTGGCTAACTATTTGACCCAAGAGATCCAGCTTTTGGCCTGTCTCAGCTTTCAACATGCCTTCCTCACTAAGCTTAATCACTTCTAGCTTTTGATTTAAATTTTGAGAGATGTGTGATGCTTCCTTTCACTTCAACACTTCAAGGCCATTGTAGAATTGTTAATTGGCTTAATTTCAATATTATTATGTTTCAGGGAATAGGGAGGCCTGAGGAGAGGGAGAGAAATGGGGGAATGGCTGGGGGGTGCAGTAGTCAGAACACACACAGCATTTATCTATTGTTTGCCATCTTGTACAGGCACAGTTTGTGGCACCCCAAAACACTTACAATAGTAACATCAAATGTCACAGATCACCAACAAAATATAATAACAATAACAATTTGAAGTATTGTGAGAATTACCAAAAAATGACACAGAGATAGAAAATGAGCAAATGCTGTTAGGAAAATGGCCCCCAGAGATTTGCTGGTTTCAGACTTGCCACAAACCTTCAATTTATAAGAGACGCAGTCTCTGCAAAGTGCAAAAAAAGGAAGCACAATTAAACAAGTTATTCCTGTATGTGGGCATGTGAGAGATTAAAAAGTATTTCTTTTTTTAACATTTCAGCATTCTGTTCTTTAACCCAATTCTTGACAAACAAATCAGTTAGTATTATTAAGTTATTAACATGTATGCCTTTTTTTGACTTTTTCCATTGCATTTGATTTTTTCTTGTTATGTGAGCTATGATTTCCAGGAATGACAACTTATTTTGACATTTTTTTTCCAAGAAATCTTGCCATTTAGCCCCTAAAGTTGATTGATTTCACCCATCACTTTCTTTAATCTCTTCCATAAGAGGCTCTAGTAATTGGCAATTGCTAGGCGATGTGCCACTTAATGATAATCCATAACTCAATGATGTTTTCATTGATATTAGTGTTTAGTAGTATATTTCCACAGTAAGAGATAAGAGGACGACAGTATTATCTCTTTAAATAATGATTATTTCCAGCCATATTCTCCAGGCACAATGTTATTCCACAAGGATGTTCTACCTAATCAAAAAGTTTCCTAGAGTTAGTCTAATTTCTTGAAAGACCTGCAGAAACCAAAGAAGAGAGTGTGTGTGAGAACTCTAGAAAAGTATAAAAATCCTTTCATTCTTACTTCACTAAACTCATTCTCTTTATACTTCAAGGGGTAGGTGCATTTTCGGAATGTTCCATGTTTTCTCTATTCTTTGAAGCTTTGCATATGTTGCTTTGCTTAGAATACTCTTCTACACAGTTTCTCTATGTACTTGTCAAACTCTCATTAATCCTTCAAAACTGAAAACAGGTTTTACATTATTTGCAAAGACATCTTTGAGCTTAATTTTCTGCCTTCCAATCAGAATAAGTTTCCGCGCTTCTTTTTCCCTGTGGCATCTTGTGGTTACATTTACAATGACATTTATAATAGTATAAATGCATTTATACATTTATGTGTGTTTCTAATATTATAAGTGTAGCCTAATTTGGTTGCTTATTTTTGTTTCCTCTGCTAGACTGCAAGCTATTTGATGACAGCAAATTTATGTCATTCATATGTCTATTTCTGATTTCTTAAAAATATTTTCTGAATTGAAAATTACACAGATAGATATACAAAGGCTAATCTAAAAGTGATTTTCGTTAACTGACCCAATGGAAAATAATACCTCTTTAAGATTAGAGTGGAACTTGAGTGAAAATGAGAGAAATTCCTCAGGATTCAGATAAGCTTAAAATAGACAGAATATATGTCAAGATAATGAGTCATTATCTGATTCTAATTTTCTGATACAGCTCTCTGTATTCACTGTTTGGCAAAATAGTCAGAAATGTTAGCAAGGAGAAAATATGGTGTATTTACGGGAAAGTGTGGGAGTAATTTCTTATGTTACAATGTTTAATTTTGAGCAGATGTTCTTTTGGTACTTTTTAAGCTAGGGTCTGTCAAAACACTAAAGGTAAAATAATCAAAGAATTCTCCCCTTACCTTGGAATTTCGTTGTGTACTATGTGAATGACATACAAATAACCAATTATGTGAAATATCTCCTGTTTTCACAGAGATGTATTAGTTTCCTGGACCTGCTATAAAATAAAAATTACCACAAACTTAGGGGCTTAAAGAAATGAAAAATTTGTTTTCTCACATTTTTGGAAGCCAGAATTGAAAAATCAAGATGTTGGCAAGGTTATGATACCTGGACATAGAGTCTGGGGCGAAAATCCAAAACCCATTCCTTACCTCTTCCAGTTTCTAGTAGCTGCTGCTCTGCCTTGGCTTCCTTGATTTGTAGGTTCATCACTCACTTCTCTGCCTCTGTCTTCGTGTTGCCTCCTGCTCTTCTGTTTGTGTAATCTGCCTCTGTATCTCTTTTATAATGACATTTATGATGGCATTTAGGATCCATCCAAACATTCCAGAATAGTCTCCTTAACTCAATATCCTTAATTTAATTACATCTGCAAAAACTCTTTTTCCAAATAAGGTAACATTCTCAGCTTCCTGGGATTAGATCTTGGCATTCATTATCAGTTTACCACAATGATATGTACTATGTGGAGGAAGAACATGGCACAAAGAGCTTTGTGTGCACTTGAAGAGCTTAAGAATGTTGCAACAGAATTCCCAAAGTGAAAAAAGGAAAAAAAAAATATGTAGATGTATGTGTAAGAGGACCTGGAAAGAGCCAGGAAAATTAGCATGGTTAACATATATTCAGTTGGAGGCTATTGTAGCACCAAGATTCATTCCACACAAACCTTCCCTTTGAAGAGCATTTCTAGCACACTTCCTGCCAGAATAATATTGAGACACAAGAGAACATTTTTACATTTGAATATTTTCAGTCTGCTTTAGTCCAGGCTGGTAGTATTCTTACTGGTAACACTGTCTCAGAAACTTTATGTGTTTTTTTTTTTTTTAATGAATTTAAGTCTATTCCAATCTAATGAGTCAGAAAAACACATCAATATTTCTTTTCTGTAAAGGCCTTTCTTGTTTGGTTTATTCAGTACTATTTCAGGTGTGCCAAGCTTCTGTAGAACAATGTCCTTAGAGTCCTAGAAGCCCTTACTTCCAGCTGAGAGAAGCAGAGTGAAATTGTTGATCTTTCTTATCTTACTGCATGTTCTGTAAATACCTGTGTCTATGCAGATATTTTTATGACTGAATGTCAGAATAGGAACCATTGGAATCTCCTGAGGATACTTAATTAAAATGCAGATTCCAGAGCCCAAGAAGTCTTACTCAGTTGGAAATTCTGATGTTATATATTAGAAACAAAGAATTTAGAAGATCAATGATTCAGGTATCTATTACAGCAATATAGAAAATTAATAGTAAGTAAATTTTTTAAATAACAGATTGATGATATAATAAAGATAAAAGAAGAAACTAATAAAAGAGAAAACTATATAATAGACAATATAACAAAAAGTTGGTTCTTTAGAAAAAATAAATAAAAATTAATAACATCGTAACATAATTAAACAGGAAAAAAGTGATTAGGCACAAATATCCAGTATAGGAAGTGAAAAATAAAAATAAGTGTAGACCTTATAGCTATTGAAAAGATTAAAAAGGCATTATGAATAATATGGTAATGAAAGTTTAAATAAAATGATGAATTCAGATAAAATCAACATGTACTAATGATGATGAAAGAAGATCCAGGAAACTTGAATAATCATTAAATAAATCAAATGGCTATTTAAAAACCATACTCATAATTAATAAGCTTCAACAAGCAATCCTAGGTACAGCTGACATCATTGATAAACTGAAACAAATTTTTAAGTAGGAAATAAAGTTAATATGACAGAATGCCTCCAGAGAATGGAGAAAAAGTAACATCTCCTCCAAAACACTTTCCTCTGTACTTTAAAAGTCTATGATATTGAACCTATGTTTGGCTGCTTACCACTCAGAAGCCAATAATCAAGAGGCAAGTGCCAACAGAAAGGAAAGATGCTTAACCAGAAAAACTGGCAATCTGGGAGCAGGTGGACTCATGTCCTGAGACCAACTCCCAAGATTCTGCTCAGCCATGACAGTTTTTAAAGGGAAAAATGGAGACGGGAAAGGAATCTCAGTGTATCATGGAGGCAGGGGGTTGGGGTCTGCATCCTTCTCCATCGCCTGCAAACTGGCTGACTGTCTCTTCAGATGTTATCTTGTCCGTGTGATCGGCCTGCAGGACTGCTAAGGGTGCTGCTGGGGGTAGAGAGCTAGTCATTCTTTAACTCCTTAATTCTCCATTCTTACTTCTTTTTATCCAGGAGAAGAATCAGCAGGTTAGGCAAGGCATGGTGTACATCCAGAAGAACATAAGTCAGAGTTATTGCCTAGTGAACTCATTCCTATAATTAGGTTATTTTAAGGTTAGAGGGGAACAGAAATGGGCAAATAGGCAAGGGGAAGAAGAGCTGCTTTCATCTATACAAAGGAGATAGACAACACAATAGAAAAAGGAGAAAATTCTTGTACATAAGTTTCCAAAAAGACCGAAATGGCCAAAAAATATATATGTAAGAAAAGGCTCACTCTCATTTATTATCAGTGACATGGAAATTAAACCCTAATAAGAAACAATTTTGTATACACCAGTAGAGCTAAAATTAAGGAGATTAAAAATGGCAAATTTGAGCAAATATATGAAGAAACTGAAATTCCTATGCAATGTTGGGAATGTAAATTTGTACAATCACTGTGTAAAATTATTTTGTAGTATTTATTACAATAAAAACATGCAAAGCACTTTTTTATTTTCTTATACAAATATAGACAGCAGAAATACATGCATACGTCCTCTCTCCCAAAATGTAAAAGTATGCGTATAATAGCATCATTCATCAAAGAAAAAATTTGAATGTTTATCAATAGATATATTGAATTATATTCATACATTAAAATACTAGACAACAACAATAATGAGTAAACAATTGCCACATTCAACAGACATGAATGAATTCCACACATATGATGTTTAATGAAAGAAGTAACGCATTCCCCCAACTCCAAAGTTCAAACTTTAAGATTTCATTTACATAAAAGCCAAAAACAGGCACAACTTATTTATGGTCACAAATTTCTGAGATAGAGTCTGAAAAAAACTTTTCAAATGTGAGCAATATCTAGTTTCTTTAATTGAGTGCTGCTTATAAGGGGATGTCAATTTTTAAAAATTAAATATCTCTCTTTTGGTTACATATATACATGCATATATGTATACATATATATTTATATGTGCTATGTTTCATTTGATTTGAATATTTACAATAATTAAAACAATAAACAAAAGATATAAGCAAAACGTGGTTTCCTGAGAGCGTAATTTTCTCTCCAGTTTTCCCCCAAATTTAAATATAGATACAAATGAACAATTCTTTTAAATATCTGTTATTACATTAAAAGTTTTACAAGTATCCTTAACAATTACTTTTAAAGGGAAGAGGATTAAATAAAATAGAAGTATTATCCAGCGGAGTAGAAGTAAGAGGTTCTGTTCCCTGGAATTTAGAATAAAAATAAAAACAAACATATATGAAGAAGTAGAGTGTGGCTGACTGTGTTGAATATTTCTGAGATGTTCTGTGAGCAACAGACCAAAAAGAAGCCTTTTGGATTTGGCAATTTTGAAGCTATGGTTTATGTTTCTACATTGGCTTAAGTGGCTTGGTGAATGTAGAAACAAGTAGAACCTATTAGAGATTTCATATGCAAATAATTTTGGAATCTTAAATAACATCAAGTTAAGCCCTGGTATCCATTGTGAGCTGTGAGGCTAGCAGCAAAGAACATTGCAGGTGAACCTACTGAAGTTAGTTGACATCACAATCCATGCTGCTGAGAGCACCAGCTTTAATGATAGTGGCCTTAAGGTGTAAACAAAGACACAACCTTTTTGCTTTAAGGAATTGAGTTGTACCCAGAGCATACAAGGACGGGATAATCTAATTAAATTAATTCATTCATAAGAACTATTTCAAATATGCAATATAGAAACACAATTGACTTATTGACATATTTTATTCATGAATATGACTAAAATCCTAATCTCTAGGTGAAGAATCCATTAACCTGTTTCATCTTATTCTTTATTTTGAACATGAGAATTTAGAGACTTAAATCTTGCTTTATCCTAAGGGGCAGATATATGTATACATATAGCTGATTCACTTCATTGTAGAGCAGAAACTAACAGAACATTGTAAAGCAATTATACCCCAATTAAAAAGAAATCTTGCTTTGTATCTGATATATAAAATATTAAAGTTTTATTAAATTATGGCTATTTGTTTACTTATTTAGATATTTATGTCAATGGAAAATGTATACAAGAAAACTTTAAAGAGTTTTCACATAGTGAATATTCAGTAAGAAGTTTATGATGACAGCAGACCAAAGATCTTACAAGTCACATTTCCAGAGTCAGCCTTTTTTTGTTTTGTTTTCTCTTTTTGAGACAGAGATTGTTTTCCCAAACCAACTTGTTACAATGTATTTATATCTCTGTGGGAGACACTGATAAGATTCCTAGCTTGGTCACCACAACTTATTTTGGATTGGATGCAGAATTTTTTTACCTAAAAAGTTTTTCAATTTTTATTTTATTCTTGTAAACTTGACTCTGATTTCCTAAATGAGACACTGGTAATAAGGCACCAGAAAATCAGGAAAAAAATCAATGTATTTTGATTTACCTGGTCTATGATTCAAACCAAACATCAAACATTTATTATTTTGTTATAATTCTGCTTTCAAAATTTTTCCTACTCCTCTGATATATCAATTACATCATTTACCTTTCCCTGAAGATCCTGTGATTTATCAACAATGTCTGAAGAGCTCAAGGAAATAATAATTATATCTAGTATTTTTAGTTATTACATTTCTAGTAGCCAAGATGAATATAGGTTAGTTAAATTAATTAATGTAAAGTACTTCTCTCAAAACATATGTAACTTAAGAGAAAGTTCATAGATGAAACTTGAAAACTTTAAAGTAAGTGAAAAAAGCAAGACGCAGACAACATACTGTATAATTGCATTTTAGGTGACATGCCTTCGTTTTGCAAATCCATAGAAACAGAATGTATATTAGTGGTTGCCAGAGAATGTAGGAAAGAGACCAGTCGGTAAAGGGTTTCTTTGGGGGGTAAAAAGAATGTTCTAGAATTATAACATTGAAATTTTCTAGAATTTCTATCTCTGTGAATATATTCTATCTCTGTGAATATATTCTATCTCTGTGAATAATAAAGCATTGAATTTTACACTTAAACAAATAAATTTTATCATATATTAGTTACATTTGCATAAAAAATTAAAGAAAAACCATATGATCATATCAATAGATGTATAAAAACATCCAACAAAATTCACCAGCCATTCATCATAAAACTCTAAGAAAACTAGTAATAGAAGGGAACTTCTTTAATAAAGAATATTTAAGAAAATATTAAGTAACATCATATTTAACCATGAGAGATATAACACTGTCTATATAAAACAGGAAACAAAGCAAGCATGTCCTTTCTCGCCACTCACATTCAGCATTTTGCTAGCTCTAGATAGTACAATAAGAAAAGTAAACAAATGAAAAGTATAGAGATTGAAAAGGAAGAAGTAAAACTCTTTTCATTTGCAGAGGGCATAAAATATATATGTAAAAGTTCCCCAAATATCTTTTTTTTAAGAAAATAAACAAACCCTAGAAGTAGTAGGAGAGTGCAGCAAAGTCTTAAGACACAAGATCAATATGTGAAAGTCAATTGCTTTCCTATAACCAACAATGAATAACTGGAATTTAAAAATTAGAAAAAAAAAGTTAGTGCCATACTCACAAAAATAAATACTTAGGTATAAATCTAACAAAATATGTACAGGATATATATTCAGGAAAAGATAAAACACCAAAGAAAAAAGTGAAAGAAGATATAAATGGAGAAATATTTCATGCTTGTAGTTTGGAAGACAAACTCATTAAATTGCCAATTCTTTCTAACTTTAGGTAGATTCAGCACAATCTTTATCAAAATCCCAGCAAGATTTTCTATATATATCAACAATGTTATTGTCAAATTGATATGGAAAGGAATAGGACCTAGAATAGCCAATACAATTCTGAAATATAAGGTCAAATTTAGAGTACTCATGTTACCTGATTTTAGAACTTACTATAAAACCACCATAATTAAGACTGCATAACTTTTGACACAAGTACAGACACATTGATGAAGAGAACAAAATAGAGGACCCAGAAATAGACCCACAGAAATATAATCAACTTATTTTTTATAAAGGCACAAAGACAATTCAATGGAAGAACTATTGTCCTTTCTAGAAATGGGGTGAAAACAAGTGGATATCCCTATACCAAAAAAAAAAAAAAAAAAAAAAGAAAGAAAGAAAGAAAGAAAAAAGAAACTAGACACAGACCTCATGGTTTTACAAATGGAACACAGAGATAAATGCAAAATTCAAAACTACTAAACTTCAATAGGAAAATATAGGAGAAAATCTGTGTTATTTCTAGTTTGCTAATAAGCTGTTGGTTATAATAATGAAAGCAAATCTATGAAAGAAAAATTTAATAAGTTGGCCTTTATTAAAATTAAGATTTTTGTTCAAACTTTTGTTTAAGGTAATGAAAAAATCTGTTCCCTGAGAGAAAATATTTTTAATTTGGGAATGGTTAAGTAGGTGAAACATGGGGATTTTTAGAGCTGTGAAAGAATTTTCTATGATATTATAGTAGCAGATAAATGACACTATGAGTTTGCCAAAACAAAGAGAATTTCATAGAGAAAAAAGTGGACCATAATATATGAAAGTTTAAATAAAATTCAGCAGAAGCTCGGAGGGTCCTCTGATGTAATGCAGACTGTGATGAAAGAATCGAGTTCTATTCCAAATGCGTGGCATACCTTACTAAAGAGGGTGAAGGAAAAGGGGCTAATCTAGGTAACATTAGACAGAAGGAAAGACTATAAGAGTAGAGATGAGAACTGTATATCAGCACTGTAGTTGATAAAAGTATTTCCCGAAGGGGTACAGGTTAACAATTCTGAAAGCAGTGCACATGGACAGTGGGACTGGACAAATAAATAAATGGATGGTAGATGGTGAGAGACAGATTTCTCCCTGTTGGAATGGGAGCTTAGTCGTAAGCAAGGAGGAAAGTCTAGAATGAACCACATGCACTAGGCGAAAGTTGGAGACATCAGCGTGAACTCACATAGAACTTAATATAAGTATATATGTCCCATGATGTGATGTGATGAGAATGGCACTTCTCTGATCTTCCTCCCAATAACCTATAACCCCAGGAATCATAAGAAACATATCAGAGAAATCCCAATTGAAGGGTATTCTACAAAATACCTGATCAATACTCCTCACACTTGTTAAGGTCATCCGAAAAAGAGAAAAAAGAAAAAAGAAAAAAAAGAAAAAAGAAAGACAAAAAAGAAGGAAAGAAAGAAAAAGGAAATCTGAGAAACTGAGACAAATCTTAATGAACCTAAGGTATCTACTTGTAAGAATATATGAACTGGATTAGGGAACAGAAAAGTATATGAGATTAAAAATTAAGGAAGAACAAAACAGTATGAGCTTTAGTTAATAAATTATCATTATTGATGTATTAATTATGAATACACACTAAGCACTGTTAAAGGGAAAACTGGGTGTGAGGTACACAGGAACTCTGTAGTGTTCTTGCAAATTTTTGGTAACTCTAAAGTTATTCTAAAATAGAACAATTTTTTTTTAATGCAACTGTCAATTATTGGCTTTGTGATCCTGGGGAAGATGCTTATTATCTCAATATCTCAGGTTTTTTTTAACCTGAAAATGAGGATAATTGCATAAAACTTATGGAAATGCAATTCAGAGCAAGTGGAAAGTATTTCTGAAAATGCTTTTGAAATGGTATAGTAAAAGTGAGAGTTATTCTCAAAGAAAAAGAGAAAAAGTGCATGCCCAGCTAGGATACTTGACATTGAGTTTCTACATATTTTACTCAAAATGTGTTTGTATGAGTATATTCCAAGAAGTAGGTGTACATCCCTGATTGTGTGCATGTGTGTGTATGTTACTGGTATATTTACAGAGGAAAATTATATGCCCCAAATATATGGTAAATACAAAATATCTTCCAGTTTTACTATGAACAGATTTATTCAGAACAAAATGAGTGACATAATAACTAGATGCAGATGTTATAAAAATAACAGAACTCTTAAGCTATTTGACAAATCATGAAGATATCCTGTTGCAAAATGTATAAAGCAATTTGCTCTTTGAAATACTGCAGCAATCGGATATGGTCAAATCTATCCTGAGTTTAACAGAAACCACAGAATGACTTAGCAATCTATAAATCCACACATGACAGTACTTAAGCAGGTTTCATAAATGATTTGCAATAGAAGAAGGATTTTACTACAATTGTTCTCCATGGCCATAAAAAGCATTATGGAATACAAAAAAAAAAAAAAAAAAAAAAAAAAACTGCACAGTACAAGACGTAGAAGGGAAAAAAAAACACATAATGAGCTAAAATAAATGTTTTACCATCTGTATAAGGAGAGAAAGGGGTCTTTCCGATCACCTAAGGCCTAGCCTCTAATTTTTCAACCTACTAAGTCCAGTTATTTCTTGATTAAATCACAAAATTAGTGTGTTCTAAAGCTTTGTGGAATAGAAGTATCTCATTGAGCATTCTTGTTAAAATCATGCTTGGCCCTTATCTCATCAGAGCTTAACACTATGCATTTTTTTCTAAGCATGACTGAAGGTGCATTGGATATAATTTGTTTTATTGTATATTTATTATCATTCATTATAAATCATTTTTTCGGGCCATCTTTTAAAAGTTTTTTTGTTTGTTTTAGGTTTCAATAAGCTTACCATAATATATCTGTAGAAATACTATCTTGGATCAATTTTGGAAAATTTTGACTTGTTTGACTTTAAATTGTAACCGTAATTGATTATTTTCATAAACTTTGAAGAGTTTTTGGACAGGAAACATGTCTGTGTTATAGACAATTATGTCTCCTTACCGTATCTTGTACATATGCTCTTCTTCTGCATTTTAACTCTTTTTTTTCTATCTTGTTTCCATCAGAATATGGTTATCTGATTAATATGCTAGTAAACTACTCCTGTCTTTCACACTGTCCAACCTGCTATCTAAAGCCTCAGGTAAGCTGTTATTTTCAGTTATTGGATTTTTGTGGTTCTTAAATATACATTTGAATTTTTATATGGTATCCAATTTTCTAACAAGATTATCCACTTTGTCACCTTATTTAATAAACAGATTAATCACAGTTATGAAGTTCATTTCTGATCAGAACAGTAATTGACTCCTATAGCCTATGTCCACTGTATCAGTTTTCCTTAGATTTCTGCATTAGATTTTATCATTTTTACATTCCTGGTGTTGAAATAAATTTTTATGCTCAAGATGGAACTGCTCTTGCCCCAGGTGGTGCATCAGCAAACCAAACTTTCATCCTCCTGTAAATGCTTCACTTGACCAGTGTCAACTACAATTGGCACACACCACTGACATTTGCCATCTACCTCTACAAAGATTAAATCCTGTGCTGCTACAGCTGCTGAATGCCAATGCCCCCCTGAAAGGTGTTGAGGAGAGCTGAAATGAGGCATTCTGTGCTCTGGGAGAAACTGGCAGAACAGGTCAAATATTTTCAGGAGCCAACTTTATGAGCCCAATTCTTGTATCTCCTCATATCTAGAAAACCACTAAAATCCTTCATGGTGATAACTGCTCCTGTCACTAGCAGTAAACTTCTGTAAACAATATGTGCTTGATTGTGTGTTTTCCCCTTTTACCAAAACCACATATATACCAATCTTCCCCATGCCTCTTTGGAACAGTTTCTCAGAGCTATCTGTGATGCTATCTCCCGGGCTGCAGTCCTCATTTTGCCCCAAATAAAACTAAACTCACAACTCTCACATTGTGCGGTTTTTTTAAGTCGACACCAGAAACATAGTTTAGACAGTCAGCTAATCCCCAAATGCCAAGCTAACTCTGGACTCCATAATTCTTTGTTCCTTTATCTTTCTAAATAAGGTCAGATATGCAACCCCAGCCAGTTCATGGCCTGTTCCAATGTTGCCCCTTCTGCTGCTCTGTAAACTTACTCTTGCCCAAAATCCCTCAGGAAGAATGAACCACTGCTTATGAGGCACTGTATTCCCCTAACCATGGAATGCTTTCCCTCAAATAACGGACATCAAACTTGTTACTAAATTGTTTTAGTTTTGTGACTTGATACTGGTTATTGTTAACCAAATACTATTGTGAATGAAATGATGTATAAATAATTTGAGAAACTGAAAAATGTTATAAGGATTTATTGTTTGTGACAGCCAGCTAAGGTGGGGGCAAATAAGGATACTACAACCTGAGATTAAGAATAGAATGTTAGTTTTAGGAAATCTGGTCTAGAACTTCAGAGTGAGATTCGAAGCCTGAGAGAATCTCTTCTCCAGTTTTTGTCCCCAATAAGACCATCAAAAGCTGTTCAAATTTGGCATCTTCACCTCTGGTTTCTCCTAAATATTTATTTTTTGTATTTTTTTTAATTTTTAATTTTATTTATTTTATTTTTTATTTATTGGCTGCTTTGTGTCTTCGTTGCTGTGTGCTGGCTTTCTGTAGTTGTGGAGAGATGGCACTGCTCTTCACTGCAGTGACTCTCCTCAGCTTTTTATTCTCCAAGCATCAGCTTTAGAATCATTAAGTTGTAGATTCAGAGAAAAAGTAGAGCTCTCATTGTTTTCAGAAGACATGTTTGCATGCATAGAAAATTCAGTGGTTTCAACAAATACAAAGTGTTAGAACTAATTTAGCAAGGTTGCATAATATAAAGTCAATTAAAAAAAGATCTCATTTCTATATACGAATAACAGTCAATTGGAAAATGAAATTTAAAAGTTTATTTATAAGAGTTCAGTTCCAGCTCTGACATAAGCCTGGACTGAAAAACAATTTTTCTTGGATGCATTTGAAAGGTAGAAGAATATGCTATCCCAAAATATGCCTCTTTGGCATAAGGATTATTTTGAGCTGATTGTTTTTGAGAAAGGGCAGACACAGACAAAAACTTTGAAAACAGAGTAGAAGTTACCTTTTTGTAAAGAAAATCTACGTTTATAAAAGCAATTTACATTAGAAAGGGGCCTGTACCAGGAAGAGAGCTATTACCAGAGACAACTTTTTCACCTGAGAGACTTATCTGCTTACCATGGCAACCTTTGTTTACCAAGCTTTTCCCTCTCTCACTTATTTAATTGCTTCCCTCCCTGCTCCCAACATCTTTCTTTTGTCTTTAGCTGAAGACAGTATTTAAAGTGATGGCTTTGGTCATCTTGGGGATTTACTCAGTTTTCCTGGGTATCTCCAATGTGTCAAATGAAAAAAATGCACAACCTAAAAGCTGAGAGTTACTTTGTATTCTGCGGACATCCTGAGCACTTCAAGCCTGGGACACAGCATCTCAGATAACACTGAGAAACTATTCAGAAGAGGCAAGAGTTGGGATGGGGGGGCAGCCAAAATATATAGGAATTTTTGCAACAAAAGACATGTAATCAAAGCATAAAATATTACTGTTAAAGAAAACCAGACATTTCAAGTTAATGAATTTAGTGCTTTTCTACATTTGGGGAGGTGCAAAATCTGGGTTCATTGAAATCATTAACTTGATATGTACCTCAGGTATCTTGGGCCAGCATCCTGTGCTTTCTCATCCTGAATTTCCTCAGAGTGCACCATTGGGAGGTGGTTGCAGCATCTTGTTTCTATTCTGAGTTCCCTCAGGGCTCACTGTTGGGGTGGCTATAAGGTGGTGGCTTGATGGCTGCAACATCCTTTGTTTACTGATATGGCAGCTGATATTTTTCATTCACACATACACATGTGAGGTATATATTTTAATAAAATTCTTTTTTTTTCACCTTATTAATCTCTCTTATTAAAAGGGGAGTCAGCCTAGAGCTCAGAGGGTAGAGGAAAAATTATTTTTCCTCCCTTACACATTAAAGAACTGAGTTTTCAGGGAATGCTGCCACCCTAAAATCGAGAGACAGATGAATCCAAAGAGTCACAGCTGAGAACTGGTTTTGTTAGGGGAAACACAGACTGAAACTGCCCATCCTGGGCAGGCAAAGATAGTGACAATTTGCATGAGTTATTTTATGGCAGGAGGTCCTGGTAAGGAACACAGAACTAACAAGCCACCACCAACTGGAAGAACATGGGAAAGGTCAAAAGGAGGGAGGAGACACCAGTCCATAAATCCTACGAACCTCAGAATCCTTCTCACTGGAATCCATCTTGGCTGAGCAATGCTCACACCACCAGGAAGAACCCTGAGTCAGAGTGATTGGCCAGAGACAACCCGGAAACTAACCCCATCACCATAAAACCTGAGACTGTGAGCCACATGGCAGAGCAGTACTCCTGGCTTCCATCACCCTGCTTCTCTCTGTGGGGTGTCCCTTCCCAATAAAGTGCCTTGTTTGTCAGCACTTGTGTCTCCTCGGACAATTCATTTCTTGGGCCCTGGAAGGGGCGCCCCTTCTTGTGACAGTTTCCTGGAACAAAATCTTCTGGATTCAAAATCTGGTAGAAATACTTAAAATGATAATTTTTACAAATTGCTGGGGGCCAGTAGTGTACCAAGATGACAGTGAGACACTCCTAGGAGGTGCCATGTTAGAGAGGCCATGCACTTTTATTGGCTTTATTTTCAGGAACCTTACAAGATTCTCATAGAGCGGATGCAAGGAATAAGTCCTAGTGTCTCTGGCAGGAGGATGGAAAGAGTAATCCACGTGAGATAATCCTAGAGCCTTTTCCATAACAAAGGCATGCTCTCTGGAGGAAAGCCTTACCTGGGTCATGTTCTAGAACAACGAGAGAAGGTATTCCTCTCACCGTATCCCTCATCTCACCTAAGGAGTGGGACAAACTTATACAGGAAGAAATACTTAAGAAGTCAGAGGTGTTGATTGAAAACACACACACACACACACACACACACACACAATGTGAGGGCTATGAGTTCAGTTTTATTTGGGGCTTTCTGAGGACTATAGGCTAAAAGACAGACTCTCAGATAGCTCTGAAGAACTGCTCCAAAGAGGTAAGGAGGGAGGTGAGTATATGAGGGTGAGTCAAAAATTATCCACACTCTGGCTGTAGAATTTATTTTAATTAACTTTTAGAAAAGACAGATACAACATTTTTTGACATAAACTCCTTGCTTTTCAATACACTTTGTCCATCTGTCAACAAGCTATCATATTCCCTCATTAAAAAATGTTTTAAGCTGAGCTGCAAGCCACGAATGCACTGCTGTCTTCACATCATCAGAACTGAATCTTCATCCTCATAGGGCTGCTTTCAAGGGAACAAACTGGTGAAAGTCCAATGGAACAAGATCAGGACTATAGGGAGGATGCTTTAATACCTCAAAACGAAGTAATCCATGACAGACTTAGGTTTCAAAAAGTTTGTGTGAGATGGGTACTGAAACAACTCATCGAAGAGCATAAACAGAAGCGTTTGGATATCTACAAAGAAAATTTGGACTAATACTCTAAGGAAGGTGAAAGTTTCTTAAAGAGAATCATTACTGGTGACAAGACATGGATTCATCACTACGAGCCTGAGAGTAAAAGGCAGAATATGGAATGGAAACATCTTCAGTCACCAACCAAGAAAAAGTTCAAAAGTCAACCATCAGCTGGAAAATTGATGCTTACAGTTTTCTGGGATTCTCAAGGGCCAGTATTGGAATGTTATCAGGAAAAATGTTCAACAATCAACAAAGCTCATTACAGTGTGATGCTTATTGAAGAGCTGAAGCTCTAAACTTCGGATTAAATGCAAAGGAATGCTGTCCAAGGGCGTTGTGATCTTCCATGACAATGCATGTCCGCACACTTCTGTCCACACTGTCAACACTCTGAAAAAACTTTGTTTTGAGGTGTTAAAGCATATTTCCTATAGTCCTGATCTTGCTCCATTGGACTTCCACCTGTTTGGTACCCTGAATGCAGCCCTATGACACAATGATTCACTTCTGATGAAGTGAAAACAGCAGTGCATTCATGGCTCACAGCTCATCCTAAAATAATTTTTTTTTTTTAGTTTCCAAAACATATTTTATTTGTATTAATTCAGACTTCTAAGCAACTGACTTTTTATTTTTTTAATATTTGTTAAAGTATATATTTATTTATTTTTTTAAATTTAATTTATTTACTTATTATTTAAGGGGGGTACACCAAGTTCAATCATCTTTTTATACACATATCCCCATAATCCCTCCCTCCCTCAACTCCCCCCCCCACCCTCCCTCGAGTCTCCTCCACCCTCCCTGTCCCAGTCCTCTAAGGCATCTTCCATTCTCCAGTTGAACTCTCTTTGTTATACAACAACTTCCCACTGGCTATCTATTTTACAGTTGGTAGTATATATATGTCTGTGCTACTCTCTCACTTCGTCTCAGCTTCCCCTTCACCCCCCGCCCCCTCCCAAACCTCGAGTTGTCCAGTCCATTCTCTGTATCTGCATCCTTGTTCTTGTCACTGAGTTCATCAGTACCATTTTTAGATTCTGTGTATGTGAGTTAGCATACAATATTTGTCTTTCTCTTTATGACTTACTTCACTCTGTATGAAGATTCTAGGTCCATCCACCTCATTACATATAGCTCCATCTCATCCCTTTTTATAGCTGAGTAATATTCCATTGTATGTATATGCCATATCTTCTGTATCCATTCATTTGTTGATGGGCATTTAGGTTGCTTCCATGTCCTGGCTATTGTAAAGAGTGCTGCAATAAACATTATGGTACATGTTTCTTTTGGGATTATGGTTTTCTTTGGGTATATGCCCAGGAGTGGGATTACTGGATCATATGATAGTTCTATTTGTAGTTTTTTAAGGAACCTCCAAATTGTTTTCCATAGTGGCTGTACCAACTTAGATTCCCACCAACAGTGCAGGAGAGTTCCCTTTTCTCCACACCCTCTCCAACATTTGTGGTTTCCAGACTTTGTGATGATGGCCATTCTGATTGGTGTGAGGTGATACCTCATTGTGGCTTTGACTTGCATTTCTCTGATGATGAGTGATGTTGAGCATCTTTTCATGTGTTTGTTGGCCATCTGTATGTCTTCTTTGGAGAAGTGTCTATTTAGGTCTTTTGCCCATTTGTGGATTGGGTTATTTGCTTTTTTGGTATTAATCTGCATGAGCTGCTTGTATATTTTGGAGGTTAATCCTTTGTCCGTTGTTTCACAGGCAATTATTTTTTCCCCTTCTGAGGGTTGCTTCTAGTCTTGTTTATGGTTTCTTTCGCTCTGCAAAAGCTTTTAAGTTTCATGAGATCCCATTTGTTTATTCTTGATTTTATTTCCATGATTCTAGGAGGTGGGTCCAAAAGGATCTTGCTTTGATGGATGTCAAAGAGTGTTCTGCCTATGTTTTCCTCTAGGAGTTTTATAGTGTCTGGCCTTACATGTAGGTCTTTAATCCATTTGGAGTTTCTTTTTGTGTATGGTGTTAGGAAGTGTTCTAATTTCATTCTTTGACATGTTGCTGTCCAATTTTCCCAGCACCACTTATTGAAGAGGCTGTCTTTTTTCCATTGTATATTCTTGCCTCCTTTGTCAAAGATGAGGTGCCCATGTGTGTTTGGGGTTACTTCTGAGTTCTCTATTCTATTCCATTGATCTTCCTTTCTATTTTTGTGCCAGTACCATACTGTCTTGATCACTATGGCCTTGTAGTATAGTTTGAAGTCAGAAAGCCTGATTCCACCAACTCCATTTTTCCTTCTCAAGATTGCTTTGGTGATTCAGGGTCTTTTGCGTTTCCATACAAATGGTAAGATTTCTTGTTCTAGTTCTGTGAAAAATGTCATTGGTAATTTGATCGGGATTGCATTGAATCTGTAAATTGCTTTGGGTAGTACAGTCATTTTCACGATGTTGATTCTTCCAATCCAGGAACATGGTATGTCCCTCCATCTGTTAGTGTCATCTTTGATTTCTTTCATCGATGTCTTAAAGTTTTCTGCATACAGATCTTTTGCCTCCTTTGGCAGGTTTATTCCTAGGTATTTTATTCTTTTTGTTGCAATGGTGAGTGGGATAGTTTCCTTAATTTCTCTTTCTGCTCTTCTGTTGCTAGTGTATAGGAATGCAAGAGATTTCTGTGCATTAATTTTGTATCTTGCTACTTTACTAAATTCATCTATTAGTGCTAGCAGTTTTCTGGTAGAGTCTTTAGAGTTTTCTATATATAATATCATGTCGTCTGCAAAGAGTGACAATTTTACTTCTTTTCCAATTTGTATTCCTTTTATTTCTTTTTCTTCTCTGATTGCTGTGGCTAAAACTTCCAAAACTACATTGAATAATAATGGTGAGAGTGGACATCCTTGTCTTGTTCCTGTTCTTAGAGGGAATTCTTTCAGTTTTTCCCCATTTAGAACAATGTTG
This sequence comes from Hippopotamus amphibius kiboko, assembly GCF_030028045.1. Classification (NCBI taxonomy): domain Eukaryota; kingdom Metazoa; phylum Chordata; class Mammalia; order Artiodactyla; family Hippopotamidae; genus Hippopotamus; species Hippopotamus amphibius. The sequence goes on from NC_080193.1 coordinate 38,663,680, forward strand.
GCTTTTGGTTTCGCATATGTGGCTTTTATTATGTTGAGGTAACTTCCTTCTATGCCCATTTTCTGGAGAGTTTTTATCATAAATGGATGTTGAACTTTGTTAAAAGCTTTCTCTGCATCTATTGAGATGATCATATGGTTTTTATGCTTCAATTTGTTGATATGATGTATCATGTTGATTGATTTGCATATATTGAAGAATCCTTGCATCCCAGGGATAAACCCCACTTGATCATGGTGTATGACTTTTTTAATGTGCTGTTGGAGTCTGTTAGCTAGTATTTTGTTGAGGATTTTTGCATCTATATTCATCAGTGATATTGGTCTGTCATTTTCTTTTTTTGTGACATCTTTACCTGGTTTTGGTATCAGGGTGATGGTGGCCTCATAGAATGAGTTTGGGAGTGTTCCACCTTCTGCAAAATTTTGGAAGAGTTTGAGAAGGATAGGTGTTAGCTCTTCTCTAAATGTTTGATAGAATTTGCCCGTGAACCCATCTGGTCCTGGGCTTTTGTGTGTTGGGAGATTTTTAATCACTGCCTCAATTTCCATACTTGTGATTGGTCTGTTCTTAGTTTCTATTTCTTCCTGGTTCAGTCTTGGAAGATTGTATTTTTCTAAGAATTTATCCATTTCTTCCAGGTTATCCAATTGATTGGCATATAGTTGCTTGTAGTAGTCTATTATGATCTTTTGTATTTCTGAGGTGTCCATTGTTACTTCTCCTTTTTCATTTCTAATTCTGTTGATTTGCATCTTCTCCCTTTTTTTCTTAATGAGTCTGGCTAATGGTTTATCAATGTTGTTAATCTTCTCAAAGAACCAGCTTTTAGTTTTATTAATTTTTTCTATTGTTTCCTTCCTTTCTTTTTCATTTATTTCTGCTCTGATCTTTATGATTTCTTTCCTTCTGCTCACTTTGGGGTTTCTTTGTTCTTCTTGTTATAATTGTTTTAGGTGTAAGGTTAGGTTGTTTATTTGATAATTTTCTTGTTTCTTAAGATAAGGTTGTATTGCTATAAACTTCCCTCTTAGAACTGCTTTTGCTGCATCCCATAGGTTTTGGGTTGTTGTGTTTTCATTGTCATTTGTTTCTAGATATTTTTTGATTTCCTCTTTGATTTCTTTAGTGATTCCTTGGTTGTTTAATAGTGAATTGTTTAGCCTCCATGTGTTTGTATTTTTTGCTGTTTAATTGATATCTAGTCTCGTGGCATTGTGGTCTGAGAAGGTGCTTGATATGATTTCAATTTTCTTGAATTTGCTGAGGTTTGATTTGTGACTCAAGATGTGATCTATCCTGGAAAATGTTCTGTGTGCGCTTGAGAAGAAAGTGTATTCTGTCATTTTTTGATGGAATGTCCTATAAATATCAATGAAGTCGAGATGGTCTAATGTGTCATTTAAAGCTTGTGTGTCTTTATTTATTTTCTGTTTGGATGATCTGTCCATTGATGTAAGTGGGTTGTTCAGGTCTCCCACTATTATTGTGTTATGTCAATGTCCCCTTTTATAGCTGTTAGCATTTGCCTTATGTATTGAGGTGCTCCTATATTGGGGGCATAGATATTTACCATTGTGATATGTTCTTCTTGAATGGATCCCTTGATCATTACGTAAGTGTGCTTCCTTGTCTCTTTTAATAGTCTTTACTTTCAAGTCTAATTTGTCTGATATGAGTATTGCTACTCCAGCTTTCTTTTGACTTCTATTTGCATGGAATATCTTTTTCCATCCCTTTCCTTTCAGTCTATATGTATCCCTTGGTCTGAAGTGGGTTTCTTGTAGATAGCATATAGAAAGGTCTTGTTTTTGTATCCATTCAGCCAGTCTGTGTCTTTTGGTTGGAGCATTTAATCCATTTACATTTAAAGTGATTATTGACATGTGTGTTCCAATGACCATTTTCTTTATTGTTTTGGGTTTGTGTTTGTAGGTGTTTTCCTTTTCTTGTGTTTCCTACTTAGAGAAGTTCCTTTAGCAATTGCTGTAAGGCTGGTTTGGTGGTGCTGAATTCTCTTAATTTTTGCTTGTCTGTAAAGCTTTTGATTTCTCCCTCAAATCTGAATGAGATTCTTGCTGGGTAGAGTATTCTTGGCTGTAGGTTTTTCTCTTTCAGGACTTTCAGTATATCCTGCCATTCCCTTCTGGCCTGCAGAGTTTCTGTAGAAAGGTCAGCTTTTATCCTTATGGGTTTTCCCTTATTTGTTATTTGTTGCTTTTCTCTTGCTGCTTTTAATATTTTTTCTTTGTGTTTAATTGTCATTAGTTTGATTAATATGTGTCTTGGTGTATTCTCCTTGGGTTTATTCTATATGGGACTCTCTGTGCTTCTTGGAATTGGTTCATTATTTCCTTTCCCATGTTGGGGAAGTTTTCCACTATAACCTCTTCAAATATTTTCTCAGACCCTTTCTTGTTTTCTTCTTCTTCTGCGATGCGTATAATTCGAATGTTGGTACGTTTAATGTTATCACTGAAGTCTCTGAGACTGTCTTCTATTCTTTTTATTCTTTTTTCTCTTTCCTGCTCTGTGGCAGTTATTTCCCCCATTCGATCTTTCAACTCATTTGTTCTTCTTCCTCAGTCATTCTGCTGGTTATAGCATCTAGAGTATTTTTAATTTCAGTTATTTTGTTATCCATTGCTGTTTGTTTTTCTGAGTTCTTATGAACTGTTTCTTGTACTTTCTCTGTTTTGTCATCGAGATTTTGTATCATTTTTACTATCATTCCTCTGAGTTCTTTTTCAGGCATTTTTCCTATTTCCTCCTCATTTATTTGGTCTTGTGGGTTTTTTTCCTGCTCCTTTGCCTGCATGGTATTTCTTTGTTTCCTCATGGTTGTCCAAACTTTTGGGGTTGCTTGTTCTGGTGATAGAGGTGTTTATAGAAGACTGTCCAAGCCTCAGACTAATGTCTAACTGTTGGGTTAAACAAATACTAAGTCTAGGAAGCACATACATGTATAAGACACACAATTACTGAATCCATTAGGACATAAGGCTCTAGAAAGATCTGACAGAACCCCAGAATGTTATCAGATATTCAAAGACAAACCCAACAGAAATTGACAACTGAAACAGAACAAATCAGAGACAAAAGCAAAAACAAACAAGCAAACAAATAACACCTTATACATACAAACACTAATCCAGGGAGATTTTGTAAGCTAGAATCAAATATAGAAAAGAGCTAGAGTACCACCAGACAGAATGGAGATTCTCAGAATGAAATTAGACAATTGTACTAAGAACAAAGATAAAGACAAAAACCTAATATTAAATACCAAGGTGGTGCATCATCCAGAGAATAGAGCAAGGAGTCTAAGCAGATTGATATTGTTGCTTATAAGTATGTTAAGATAAAATAAACTAAAAATGGCTGGAAGAAATGGGAACAGAAGAGCATAGTGTGATTGGAAATATGCAAATAAAAAGAAAGGAATAGAAATGTATAAAAGATAGGGAAGAAAGGAAAGTATGAGAGATATATTGTCTGTACTACCAAAAAGTTAGCCAGCAATAGAAATATATAAAAAGGCAAAAAAATAAAAATAGAATAAAAAATAGCATTAAAAAATTATGTTATTAAACTTGTAGATCCCTTAGAACTAAGATCATAATTAACAAAGGAAAAAAAAAATCCAGAACTGATCCCAGAATGGACCAGTTCAATAGGATTGATATTAATATTTCTATTTCCTTAGAGTCTCAGCTGTAAGTGTCCTTCTACTCACCTTGTGGTTTTTTTGCATTATTCTGTGACTGGCAGAGCTTCCTTTATTGTTCATCTGTAAGCTTCGGTGTATGGGGAGGGAGAGGGTACAATAGTGGCTCCTTTCCCTGGGAGTGAGTGAGCAGTGGCGCACTGTTGTTTCAGTCGGGCTTGGAGGTGTCTGTTGCAGAGGGACGCAGGTGGCTCAGGTGTAAACAGAAAGTCTATGAGTTGGGCCTCTCTCAGGTTTTTTTTTTTTTTTTTTTCTCGGCAGCCTCCCTGCTACTGGCATTCCAAGAGGTTTTAATCTAGCCCCGCCCGAGTGCCTGAGGGTACTTGTTATCCTTGAGCCCCTTAGGTGGCCCACAGGGCATCTCTCCACTGCCTGTTGCAGAGGTGCTGAAAGAGAGAGAGAGAGGCTATGCCCACGGCTCCTCCCCCATGCCCGTGAGCCCGTAGCATCCAGCTGCCATCATGGTCAGGCAGCTCTCAGGGGCAGGCACTCCTCGCCGTGGACCTCTTCCCTCCTGTCATCTCGGTCCATCACCTTACTGGCAACAATGTTTTTCACCCTGAACCAGCTCTCCAGTTCCCACGCTCCTGCTCCCAGACCCTCTATTCAGCTGTGAATCGACATCTCAGTCCGGGAATGCTGAGCTAGCTGTGGTACGGACCCTCCGTGTGTTTCTCACTCCCTCCCATCTGCCACAGTTCCACCGCTTCACCCTCTTTGAGCCATCGTAGATGCCTCCCTACCAATTATGTCAGGATCCTTGCGGTCCTTTCTGGTGTCTGAGGTCGTCTGCTGGTGTTCAGCTGGTTCTCTGTGGGAATTATTGTGTCCTTCAGTGCATTCCCAATGCATCTGTGGAGAAGGATGCATTCCACATCCCTCTACTTCGCCACCATCTTTTTTTCTCCTAAAATAATTTTTAATGAGGGAATATGAAAGCTTGTTGACAGAAGGACAAATTGTATTGAAAAGCAAGGAGATTATGTCAAAAAGTGATGTATTTATCTTTTCTAAAAGTTAATTAAAATAGATTCTACAGACAGAATGCGGATAATTTTTGACTCACCCTTGTATGTTTTATTTTGATGAAAGAGGGTACATGCAATCAAGCACATATTTTTTACAGAAGGTTGCTGCTAGTCTCATAAATGTTACTGCTAGTCATAAGGAGCAGATCATCACCATGAAGGATTTTAGTGCATTTCTAGATATGATGCAATGTGAGAATTGGGCTCCTAAAATCTTCTGAAAACATCTAATGATCTGAAAGCCTATTCTGCCAATTTCTCCCAGAGCACAGAATGCCTCTTTCTTAATCTCCACCTTGAACCCTTTTCAGAGTTTGCTGAAGGTCAGAAGCTGCTGTGGGTCATGATTTAATCCTTGTAGACAAAGATGGCAAGTACCAATTTTTGGTTGGCAGGTACCTGCAATCAAGGCATGGCTCTTGCTTTTAAGGTCCAGGCCTTTGCCATGTCTTAGCTGGATATCAAAGATGTAAATGTGGTGTTAAAATGATCCATCTATATTGGATGAGACAGAACAATATGTCCGCTAGCACTGTTCTTCCTCCAAGAATGCTTGATCTCTGTTTCCTCATTACCATTCTCAACTTCATAATTTTCATAGTAGCTGCTCTTTGGAAAGCCTAAATTAATCTTCCTCTTTTTGTGTTGAGTACTGCCATCAGCTCAACAATGGCCCAGACACGAACTTCTGGGGTCCACTCTCTGCTGAGCTCTTTCAAATGATGGTCACTTCACCTCTCTCTGGCTCTCATCTCTGCATCCCCTGCTCCTCAACAGTCATGAACTGCAGGGAGTCTAGATCTTTGTTGCAGTCAGAAATTGTCCCAAAGCAGAGAGCTGAGTAATCGTGGAACAAACGCCTTCTTATTCTTCCTTCCTCCCTCCATCTCTCCCTCTCTCTCTCTCTCTCCCTCCCTCTCTCCCTCCCTTCCCTCCCCTCCTTCCTTCCTTCCTTCCTTCCTTCCTTCCTTCCCTTCATCTGCCCTATTTTTGTGGAAAGTTTAATGTAAACTCCTTAAGAAAAAACAGTATAGTATTGTACCTATAACTTCTTAACATTAAAAATTAATATGAATTGACTAAATAGATGTCACGCATCTTATTCTTATGCAAGGATAAGCTACCCACTTCAACACAAGTCCTGCACATGATGTTCTACATGATAAATACTTAGGTGATAATAATGGTTATGACACCAAAAGAAAACAATTAGCACAGTTCTTGCCATATAGTTGTTATATTTTCACACAAAGACATTCACACACATACACAACAGATAAGTTTTTTAACTGTATTAAATGATGAATATTTACTATTCATTAAGTGAAGTAGATCACCATAAAGGTATTTATTCTCCTTGTCTTCACATTGAGTAGGCTCAGGAGGAGGACGAGGTGGAGGAGTTGGTCTTACTCTCTCAGGGGTGGCAGAGGCAGAAGAGGTAGAGTGTGAAGGGGAGGCAGGAGAAGTAGGCACACTTGGTGTAACTTTATTGAAATACCTGTAACCTCTCTCTGACTTTTTTGCTTTTTCATTTCTCTAAAAATGTTCCTATGCAATACCAAGCCTTCTTCTACCGTTTGCTTTGATTTTAGTGCCTATATCATAGAAGCGTCCATGGCCTTAAAGAAGTTAAAAGTGGCCATAAAAAGTCACAATCTTTGTGCTAGATTATCTAATGTCAATTTGTTTTCTGGCACTGCTTCTTCTAGTTTTCCTCCTCATCATCTGGCACTGGTTTGGAAACACTCATCTCCATCAAGGTGCCTTCTGTTAATTTCTCTGTCATGGTGTCTATCAACTCTTGAATTTCTCCAAGATCTGTATCTTGAAACCATTCACCCACAGACCCCCCCACCTTTTTTTTTTTTTTGGCCATATCTGCAATTTCTTTCATGATTTCTTTGATTGTCTTTGTTGTAAATCCTGTGAAGTCATGTGCAACATCTGGACACAGTTTTCTTCAGCAGGAATTTATTGTTTGGGGCTTAGTGGCTTTCATGCCTTTTTCAACAACAAAGATGGCATCTTTACTGATGTAATCCTTCCAGACTTCCATGATAGTCTCTCTCTCAGGGTTCTCCTCCATAGTCTTGATAATCCTTTCCATTTGGCACCATGTGTAATGAGCATTGGAGGTCCTTATGACCCCTGATCTAGAGGCTGAATTAGAGACACTGTGTTTGGGGACAGGTAGACCACTGCAACACTGTCATTGTTGAACTCATGTGATTTTGGGTGATCAGGGGCATTGTCCAATATCAAAACAACTTTAAAAGGTAGTCCCTTACAGAGACAAAGCATCAATGGAAACAATCCAAACAAAGGGTTCTCATTGTCCAGACCTTCTTATTATACAACCAATAGACTGGCAGCTGGTGTTTATATCTTCTCTCCAAGGCCTGGAGGTCAGAAAGTTTACAGATAAGGACAGTGCTGACCATAAGCCCAACTGCATTTTCACAAAACAGTAGAGTTGTCCTATAACTTCTTGCCTTAAATCCTAACGCTCAATTCTCTTCCTTACTAATAAATGTCCTTCATGGCATTTCCCCCCCAAGAATAAGGCACTTTCATCTGCATTAAAAATGTGTTCAGGCAGATATCCTTCTTCTTCAATGATTTTTTTAATGGTGTATGGAAAACTTCTCTCTCCTCTGTACTACTATACAGTTAGGTGGCAGAATCTGCTGCTCCTGTTAGCTAGACATTTTTTTCTTTTTATTTATTTATTTTTTTGATACAAACCTCTGTTTGAAATTATCAAACCATTCTTTGCTGGCATTAAATCTCCAACTTTATATCCTTCACCTTTCTTTTACTTTAAGTTGTCATGTAATGACTTCGCTTTTTTCTCAAATTATATTAGAGCGTCCAGGTTTGCCTTTGTTATGGCAAGCCTGCACCCATATAAAGCTACATTTTCAATATAAGATAAAAAGATATTTCACAAAAGATGCAAGGTTTTTGTGCCTACCAGCAATAGCTTCATAAATTTCCTTTTCTTTTTTACAGTGGTCCTTACCTTGGATTCGTTTATCTTGAAATGATAAGCAACCCCAGCTATAGACCTCATTCTATGGTATCTATTAAGTAATTCAACTTTTTCTTGTCACTTCATGACTCTTTTCTGTTTCTTGGCAGCACTTCCAGTATCACTAGTGGCATTTTGTATGGGTCCCATTGATGTTATCCAAGGTTTACACAATTGCACTAAACACAATTAAAAATATACAAGAACCATGAGACATCACTTTTTGCTGTGATATGCAATTTCCTGGAGAAATAAGCGGCTCATGCAGAAATGATTACTGTCACATGGTGTTTTAATCAGAAACCCCAACACTTAAGCTCACTGCAATAGCAACAAAAAGAGGCTACAGAATTATTACAGTAATACAGTGTGCACTACAGTTAATTTTATTTGGTTATGATTTAATACAATATTTTTGCATTTGCTTATGTTTCCCTTGCCTGGGAATGGTGCTATGTATGATTTGTAATTGTTTGTGTGTGTAAGTTTTGATAACTTAAATTTTTTTAAATTAATTAATTTCTTTATTGGCTGTGTTGGGTCTTGGTTGTTGCACACATGCTTTCTCTAGTTGCGGTGAGCAGGGGCTACTCTTCTTTGTGGTGTGCAGGCTCCTCATTGCTGTGGCTTCTCTTGTGGAGCATGGACTCTAGGCACGTGGGCTTCAGTAGTTGTGGCACATGGGCTCAACAGTTGTGGCACACAGGCTTAGTTGCTCTGTGGCATGTGAGATCTTCCTGAAGCAGGGATCGAACCCATGTCCCCTGCATTGGCATGTGTATTCTTAACCACTGCACTACCTAGGAAGTCCCTATAATTTAAATTTTTATAATAGATTTGTGTATAATTTATGGTAATACATGATAAACTACTGTGTATAATATTTAATGCATTCATAACATACCTAATACTTTTTCTTAATTTTTTTCAATATTTGTGGGTGATGTAGTTTGTAAGTGTTTTCAAATTGTCACAAATCTTAAAAAATGTTTCCAGTATGTTTATTGAACACAATTAGTGTATAAGCGGACTCGAAGTTCAAACCCATGTTGTTCAAAGTTCAACACATTTTTTGTAGAAAACACATATAGGAAGAATCAAACCCCCCAAAGTTATAAGAGAAACAGTATTGCAACACTAGCTATGTTATTCACTTCTGTGAACAATGTAATAAACTAAAAAGGAGGATAATAGGGTATGAAATTCCTTTCCTAGGGGGTGGAGCGTTATACCATGAGAAGCAGTGTGGCAGGAACGGATAACAGCCCTGCCATTTCAAACACACTTAGAAGGAAATTATCAAGAGTAGAATACATTTCAAATTTAAATTTCACAATTATTTAAATATCTAACTCTACAAAAGCTAAGGGTCTTTTCATATAATGAAATAAGTTATTTTCAAGATATTTGCTCCTCCTAAATAAACATCCTCAACCTCTTCTGCAGTATTTTTCATTGCGTGATAGCTAAAAGCAATGAAAATAAGATCTTCCTCACATTAGTCCAGCTTTTGCCTGGATTTGCTAATCATTCAAAATGTGTGGGGACACTTCTTCAAACATTGCTGAAACACAGAATATTCTTTCCGCCCAAGAAGAATACGTTGTTTCCTTGTGAAAAGTAAAAGGATATACAATAAAAGGTCAATTTCTTTCTCATGACAAAAATAAAGCCAAACAACTAAATTACTAAACAACCTGCTAGATCAGAAGATAGACCTTTTTATTTTCTTAGATAGATAGCCTCTCGACATTGATCAAGTGAGGAGAGGATATAGTAGAGTTCTTGAGAATGTCTTCTTCACTTTGGAAAAATGTAAACCCAAACCAACCAAAGAGTAATTAAGCTTATTTCATGTAAAATGCTGCTTTACAGGAGGAGTGAAAGAGAGGGTTAGGCATGAATGCAACATCATTTGTTCAAATGAAGGTCTTTGTAGGCCATTCCATCATCAAATTCTTAGGTAGGGAGTAAAGCCAAAGGAGTCGAAGGTGGCTATTAATGAGAGCAAATGAAACATTTTTACATATTCACTTACTTTTCATTCACTTATTCATTTATCTATTTATTTTTCTTTGTCTGCCTTCTATTAAAAAATATAAGATCTTGCATTTTTGGTCACTGATGTATTCCAGTGTATAGAATGAAATCTGAATCTTACAAAGCACTCAATTACTGTTTTTCCAAGGAATAAGTGACGGAATAAATGAAAATAAAATATTTTCCCCCTAATTGAGTCTCTGGGAGGTGTCTTAAGGTCTTTAAAGTAGTGAGATTCAAATCTGTTTTGATTCAGTGTACCTATACTCTTTTTTTTCTTTTCTTTCTTCTTTTTTATTTACCTTTGGCATGTTCTTTCTCTTTCCTTTTTTTTAAAGAACTTTTATTGAGATATAATTGGCATACAATAAACTCCATATAATGTGCTTATACTTTTGTGTCTAGAGTAGTTTCAGTGTATGGTAGCAACTGATACTGATTAAGAATTATGATTTCAGGAGCTCAGGCTTGGTGAAGACTGAAAGTTGTATGACTTGTTCAAAGTTGGAGCAATCCTTCAAATTGCTTACCAATCTTCCAAGCCCAAACCATGAACAAGCTACTCTTCATCAAGGATGATAGAAGCTAGAGGAGTGGACCGAGCTCTACAGCTGAACTTATCCCAGATCTAAGATCAGCTTTACTTGCATGGGTATTTAGTCTCCTTGCCACAGCCCAAATATTCTCCTTGAGAAACTGATTGCTGTACCTTCTCCAAACCACTTCTTTTTTTTTTTAAATTATTTTATTTATTTATTTATTTATTTATTTATTTATTAGCTGCATTGGGTCTTCATTGCTCTGTGCAGGCTTCCTCTAGTTGCGGTGAGTGGGGGCTGCTCTTTGTTGTGGTGCACAGGCTTCTCATTGTGGTGGCTTCTCTTGTTGTGGAGCACAGACTCTAGGTGTGTGGGCCTCAGTAGTTGTGGCATGTGGGCTCAGTAGTTGTGGCTTGCAGGCTCTAGAGCACAGTCTAAGTGGTTGTGGCACACAGGGTTAGTTGCTCCACAGCATGTGGGATCTTCCTGGAGTGAGGATTGAACCCATGTCCCTTGCATTGGCAGGTGGATTCTTAACCACTGGGTCACCGGGGAAGTCCCCAAACTACTTCTTATCATGTTACTTCATAACAAAGAGATCTATTGGCCATTTTGTTGCTGAGATGCTTTAAGGAGAGTGAGTGGAACTCTGAGGCTCAGAAATTTGAGTTTGGAGTTTGTTCACTACTATCTCAGACTCATGACGTGACTGAGAATAGAAAGGGCCTAAACCCAAAGGCAACACAATGACTAAGTCAGTCACCATTTCACTGAGAATAGCACAGGTGACTAGGCAACTCTCCCCAGGAAAATTAACAATTGTTGACCTAGCCCCTCAGCTTCAGCACTTCAGTCCTGTATTCCCAATACTAACGTCTAGTTTTTTTATTACCAGGGCTAGTCACAAGAGCACTTCTTGCTTAGCCAGACCAGAGTTTAAAACAAGCTAGAGTCTTAGAAGAAACAGACTGAACTCTGGAAATTTCTAATATAACTATGTAAACCACATGCCTCTTTACCCATGACAGTTCCAGTTATACAGATATTACATCTGGTATTCTGAAGTTACTTACTAATAATTTCACCAAGAGTATATCAAAAGTAACCTAATTCAGTAGACTTACCATATGACCCAGCAATCCTACTACTGGGCATATACCCAGAGAAAACCATAATTCAAAATGATACATGCACCCCAATGTTCATTGCAGCACTGTTCAAAATAGCCAGGTCATGCGAGCAACCTAAACGTCCATCAACAGATGAATGGATAAAGACATATACACAACAGAATATTACTCAGCCATAAAAAGGAACAAAATTGGGACATTTGTAGAGACATGGATGGACCTAGAGACTGTCATACAGAGTGAAGTAAGTCAGAAAGAGAAAAATACTGTATGCTGATGTATATATATAGAACCTTAAAAAATGGTACTGATGAACCCAGACAAAGATAAAGATGCAGATGTAGAGAACAGACTTGAGGCCACAGAGGAGAGGGGGAAGGAGAAGCTGGAACGAAGTGAGAGAGTAGTGTTGATGTATATACACTACCAAGCTTAAAATAGATAGCTAGTGGGAAGCAGCTGCATAACACAGGGAGATCAACTCGATGATGGGTGATGACTCAGAGGGCTGTGATAGGGAGGGTGGGAGGGAGGCTCAAGAGGGAGGGGATGTGGGGATATATGTATACATACAGTTGATTCACTTTGTTGTAGAGCAGAAACTGGCACAACAGTGTAAAGCAATTATACTCCAATAAAGAACTAAAAAAACAAAAAAAAAATTAAGCTCATTTACATTTATAATCATAAAAAAAGTAAGTGAACAAAATCAATTTCTGAAGCTTAAAAAAGCCACTATACCTGGTTTGGCATTATAGGTATATAACATTGAACAGTAATAAGTAGCCTCAGAATGAATTAAATATGCATCAAATTATGAATGTATTTAATAATTTAATAAATATTTGAATTCTGGCCTTATAATCCAAAGACTACACTAGAAAATGACAGTGTTACAGCAATAACTACAACAGAAGTAATCATAATATGTATACTTCGCATTTGTAGAGGGGATGATGTATCAAAATCTCTTTGTATGCATTGTATGCATGGTTTTATTTAAACATATTAATGAGTGTAAGCTAAGTAAGGTCGTTCTCCCCTGCTTTTTTTTTACAGACAGAATAAGAGTAAAAAATACATATTTGTTTTAGAATTATATATTTATATTTAGAATAAAATATACAAATATATACAGAATATATATGTATAGTGTATATATGTGTAGAACATATTGGCATTATAGGTATGTGTGTAGGTATATATATATATATATATATATATATATATATATATTTGGCCATGCCACGGGACTTGTGGGATCTTAGTTTCCCATCCAGGGACTGAACCCAGGACCTCAGCAGTGAAAGTATGGAGTCCTAACCCCCGGCCCACCAGGGAATTCCTGGGGATTTTCTATTTTAATGTATTTATTTTATGTGAAGAGGTGATGCTGTAGAAGCACTTAGGGCCATGTATTTTTAAAAGAAATCTTTGCCAAATGGAATTAACTACATCTGGAAAGCTATAATCTCTCACCTCTTCTGTCTGTGGGTTCTGGTTCTTTGATTAGTGTTTAGAGACAGCTGAATGCAGTTCCAGACAAGATCAAGTCCATAAACACAGGTGTTCAAGGCTAGCAACTCTCTAGAGGAGCAAACACTTGATCTTGGTCTCATTAGATACCTAATCTGATCCACTGAGATAACTGCTCCAGAGGGATTAATCATGTTACTTTGTATCTACAAAGGGCTTTTCTTTAAAGTCCAAAGCTCTAGTTAACATGGCATGGTTGGAATTTGACAACCACACACAGACACACACACACACACACACACACACACACACACACAAGTGCACTTCTGTGTGCAGAGACTTAGCTATGGGACTTCAATTAAGTTAAGTAGCATAAAAATTAGAAATTTGAAGATCTGCATCTAGTACCTGCCGGTAAGTAAAAAACAAACAAAAAACCCCTAAAATTCTATCATTTTGAAAGCATTGCCGTAAGTAATCCCGACCCAACTAGTTGTAACAGTTAGTGACCAATAAATGAGCCTAGAAAACACAGTAAATAAATCCTTAAATTTATATGGAAATTTTACCTTTTCAAAATTGTTTTGAATGCTTTATTTTATTTCATCCATAAAATTCCCTCATGATAATTTGTGGGACTGTTATCATTCCTCTTTTACAGAGAAATCTAAATAAAATTTTCTCACATTTTATATAGTGTTCTCTAATTAATAATGTCATATTATTCCCATGATTTTCAGAGTTGGTTAGATAGATTTGAAACTTGTTCATGTATAATCTCACTTGGAGTCTCCGTGTGCGTAATCTGACAGCAGGGTGCTCCCATGAAGGGTGAGAGGAGAGTGAGGGTTTCTCCCAGCCCACCCTCTGGAATGCCCCTTCATCTCAGCACACACTTCCTGAAGCATCTCAGACAGAACAGATATCTTAGCAACATCTTTTTAAAGATTTTCCTTTATATTTTATTACTCTTGTAAGGAAGTCATATGAATTACAGAAAAGGAACTTAAGAAATGGAGATTTAGTGATGACAGTCCTTTTGTTTGCTAGCAGATAGTTAATACGCAGCCATAGAGGACCTTGAACCTTGGACTTATGGTCCTTATCCACTATTTTTCTACTCTTTGAGAAGTGATAAAATTGAAGTTCCAAATGAGCAGACTGCTTATGAATTTGAAAGAGAGCCAAACTTGTTCTGTAAGCCTCCATGTCACTGATTTGAATACTTGGTAGGATTAATCAACCCATCACTACCCTGGTAAAGATCTCCAGCAGTTGGCTAGTCCAATTTTTCATCAGATGGAGCGGAGAATATCCTTTCTTCTTTTACTCCTGAACTTCTATATGTTCAGACCCCAGATTCTATTAAAAGAGAGCTTAAGGTATCTTCTGCTATTAAATAGGAGGCTGGTCCATTGGGGATGAGTCTTGGATAACAAAGGAGCCTCATCATCTTCTGTGAATTCCCCAATAGATCAAGTGACTGCTGTTGCCTAGTGTCCTTCTCAACTAACGGCAATCAGAAAGAAAACTGGATGCCACTTAAACTCTGCACAGCTCCCTGGCACACCCATTGGGCAGAATCTTCACATGTATTCACTGTTGTCTCCCTTGTGTGGCAATGAACTAAAGACTAGACATGAACAATCATGTTTTAATGCTGAAGAAATTTCTGTAAATTTGGAAAACCGAATAGGTTTTAAGACTCAAAATAATGCCAGATGGCACAGCAAATGGGGAGAGAGTTTGGGGCAACCTGTCAGCTTGGTGTTATTTTATGTCACCTTATCTATCTATTCTTAAAAGCTTGCTCCCATTATAGGTGACATAGTGACTCTAATGTCAAAAGCAGTAGCGTTACTCTCTAGGATCTTGAAAATCTCTTGCTGTAATAAGACATGGAAAATCAGTTTAGAGATCCTAGGATGTATCAGAAGTTGAAAGTGTGAATTCTTAATTGTTTACTATTCACTTCTTGGAAGTTTTTGTATCATTGAACACGTAGAATTATTTTCCTTATTGCTACTTTCATTTGGAAGGAAAATACAATGCTCTCTTGTTTTCAAGATCCCAGTCTTTTTTCTTCATTTGCATAGTAAAATGGTATGATGTACCCCTCATGTGATTTTTACACTGGGTAACTTACCATCGAGAGTAAAGTCTCTGAACCATCCACCAGGCCTTACTACTTGCTACAGAATTACAAGAGACATCCTTGTAGAGCAGCTTCAGTGGCCCCTCTTACATAGACACTAGCAGTTCTTAGGTGTAATAAAAATAACTGCCACCTCTAATGCATCACTTGACATACCTATTTCACTACCCTTTAGTATCACATTATAATTAATAATTTGGAAGTTATATATGTAATGTTAGATACATTTAATGCCATTAACCCTGAAGTATCTAAAGTGCTCAACAGAAATACAGTTCTAGGCCAGAAATTATTCTGAGTAATTGAAGTTTAATCATCTGAATTCTCATCACCTCATTCACTTGAAACATTATTAACATACTTGATTTCTTTTATGCCTTCGAATTAGTACAGATACTTGGTAAAATGCCATGCAGTTTTTAAAAACTGAAAATACTAAGGGGTCTTCAGGTCACTGGTCTGAACATCGAGGATCTTTTTATATCACAAGAGATAATGACATTAAAGATACAGTTAGCATTAACTCGAGATTTACCATAGGTCTATAGACTCCCTGAATAAGATTGGTTTCTTTTGTTTTTTTCTTCCTTTACTGGTAGTAGACATCAGAAAACCACTGAGTGCTTCAAAGTAGTGGAGTTGTGGTAAAGAAATCATAGATTTAAAAAAATGTTTTCATTAGCACTTGGCACAAATTCAGAATAGGATTATTCTACATAAATTTCCTTAGAAAACAAAATGATTTGTTTTATAAAATTTGTAATTATTTACAAATTTTTAGATTCACATCTATCACAAAACTTTAGATTTACATCTATCATTAAATTTTACATGTTTTCAGACTGTCCATTGGGAGAGAAAGTGTCAATTTAGGGCACAATTTAAATATAGAAGCTCTGCGAGGGCTCAGAATATTAAAATCCTCTCAGTAATTTGAGAGTTTCAAGTTTTAAAATGCCCATATCTTGGTACAAAATTTTGTCCTTTAGTGACTGCTCCTTAAAATTCAAATATATTGAATTGAACTGAAATTACCAAAGTTACTTGACAGTGCTAATACATGTTAGATAATGTTTGTATATAGGAGGCTTCCCTTAAAATAATTTGATACAGAGAAATTCAAGTTACCAAGAGTGATATCATTAAGTATATAAAAATTGTCATTCATTCAGTTAACATTTTTTTTAATATTTAATTTATTTAATTATGGCTGTGTTGGATCTTCTTTGCTGTGCCTGGGCTTTCTCTACTTGTGGCGAGTGGGGGCTACTCTTCATTGCAGTGCACAGGCTTCTTATTGCAGTGGCCTCTCTTGTTGGGGAGCATGAGCTCTAGGCATGCAGGCTTTAGTAATTGCAGCATGTGAGCTCAATAGTTGTGGCTCGCAGGCTTTAGAGCACAGGCTCAGTAGTTGTGGTGCAGGGGTTTAGTTAGTTGATCTGAGGCATGTGGGATCTTCCCAGACCAGGGATCAGACCTGTGTCCCCTGCATTGGGTGGTGGATTCTTAACCACTGTGCCACCAGGGAAGGCCCCAGTTAACATTTATTAAGTATTTATTGTATGTCAGATCCTGCAAACACTAAGATGAATACACAGACCTTAGGAAAAAAGATGAATAATGCTGTCCTTATCCTCAGAGTTGGAATAAGTGGCATGATAAATAATCAAATGAAGAGAACAATAAAATGCTACATAAACACAATCAAAGTGTGAAAAAGGTAGAAGGCAGAAGGTCAACATGAAATGATGCACCTAACACTGAAGATTTCCTATAAGGAGTTTGATTTTTGAAAGATGAAAATTGTCACTATGAAACAAAGTGGGAAGGGCATTTCAAGAAGAAACTTCAAATAGTTTGTTACAATGAGAGGAGCTAGTGGAAGGATGAAGTGGGAAGAGCTGTGAAAATTTATGAGGTTAAAGAGACAAGGCAAGCTTAGATCATGACAGTACGTTGTGCTTTTGCCCTGCCTGTAACGTTCAAATTCTTTATTTTAATCATTCTTTATTATAGAATGATAGGGTCTCTCACATTTTCTTTCTTTCTCATCTCTACATCTATGTCCATGTCTATCTCTGTCTCTCTTTTGTAACAGCTTTATTGAGATAGAATTCATATACCACCAAGCAATTAATCTATTTAATGTATCATTCAGTGTTTTAATATATATTCAGAGAATCATGCAACCAACACCACAATCAATTTTAGAACATTTTTATTAATCCAAAAAGAAAAGCTGTACACTCTGTCAATCAGCCTATTTCTCTCCAAACTTTCCAAACCTAGGCAACCACTAATCTACTTTATGTCTCTATAGATTTTCATATCTTGTATAGTTCATACAAAAGAAATCAGGAAGACAGCATTAAGATGGCGGAGTAGGAGGATGTGCGTTCACTCCCTCTTGCAAGAGCACCGGAATTACAACTAACTGCTGAACAATCATCAACAGAAAGACACTGGAACTCACCAAAAAAGACACCCCACATCTAGAGACAAAGGAGAAGCCACAATGAGACGGCAGGAGGGGCGCAATCGTGTTAAAATCAAATCCCATAAATGCTGGGTGGGTGACTCACAAACTGCAGAACAGTTATACCTCAGAAGTCCACCTACTAAAGGGAGGGTTCTGAGCCCCACAGCAGCCTTCCCAACCTGGGAGTTCAGCAATGGGAGGAAGAATCCCCAGAGAATCAGACTTTGAAAGCCAGTGGGATTTGATTGCAGGACCTCCACAGGACTGGGGGAAATGGGGACTCCACTCTTGGAGGGCACACAAAAAAATGTGCTCACTTTTATGATGTCTGTACATAAAGGCAGTTCTGAAATAAAGTGTTTAAAAAAAAAATGTGCTCACCAGGACCCAGGGGGAAGGAGCAGTGACCCCCTAGGAGACTGAACCAGACCTACCTGCTGGTGTTGGAGGGTTGCCTGCAGAGGTGGGGGGGGCAGCTGTGGCTCACCAAGGAGGCAGGGGCACTGGCAGCAGGGGTTTGGGGAAGTGTTTATTGGTGTGAGCCCTCCCAGAGTCCGCCATTAGCCCCACCAAAGAGCCTGTGGGCTCCAGCACTAGGTGGCCTCAGGCCAAACAGCCAACAAGGTGTGAACACAGCCCCACCCATTAGCAGACAAGCAGATTAAAGTGTCACTGAGCTCCACCCACCAAATCGGATTAAAGCTTTACTGCGCTCCGCCCACCCAGCCCTACGCACCATCAGTCCCTCCCATCAGGAAGCACACAGGAGGCTCCTAGATGCTTCCTCCACAAGAGGGCAGACAGCAGTATCAAGAAGTATCAGCAGTATTTTGTCCTGTGGAACTGAAAACCACAGCCACAGAAAGATAGAGAAAATGAAAAAGCAGAGGACTTTGTACCAGATGAAGGGACAGGATAAAGCCCCAGAAAAGCAACTAAATGTAGAAAAGATAGGCACCCTTACAGAAAAAGAATTCAGAATAATGATAGTGAAGATGATTAAGGACTTTGAAAAAAGACTGGATGCAAAGATCAAAAAGTTTACCAAAGACCTGGAAGAATTAAAGAGCAAACAAACAGAGATATGCAACACAATAACTGAAATGAAAAATACACTAGAAGGAACCAATAGCAGATTAACGGAGGCAGAAGGGCAAATAAGTGACCTGGAAGACAGAATAGTGATAATCACTGATGCAGAAAAGAATAAAGAAAAAAGAATGAAAAGAAATGAAGACAGCCTAAGAGACCTCTGGGACAATGTTAAACACACCAACATTCCCATTCTAGGGGTCCCAGAAGGAGATGAGAGAGAGAAAGGACCTGAGAAAATATTGGAAGAGATTATAGTTGAAAACTTCCCTAACATGGGAGAGGAAATAGCTACCCAAGTGCAGGAAGCGCAGAGAGTCCCAGGCAGGATAAACCCAAGGAGAAACATGCCAAGACATATAGTAGTCAAATTGACAAAAATTAAAGACAGAGAAATATTATTAAAAGCAACAAGGGAAAAATGACAAATAACATACAAGGGAACCCCCATCAGGTTAACAGCTGATTTCTCAGCAGAAACTCTGCAAGCCAGAAGGGAGTGGCATGATATATTTCTAGTGATGGAAGGGAAGAACCTACAACCAAGAATACTCTACCCAGCAAGGATCTCATTCAGATTCGACGGAGAAATCCAAAGCTTTACAGACAAGCAAGAGCTAAGAGAATCCAGCACCACCAAACCAGCCCTACAACAAATGCTAAAGGAACTTCTCTAAGTGGGAAACATAAGAGAAGAAAAGGACCTACAGAAACAAATACAAAACAATTAAGAAAATAGTACTAGGAACATACATATCGATAATTACCTTGAATGTACATAGACTAAATGCACCAACCAAAAGACACAGACTGGCTGAATGGATACAAAAACAAGATCCATATATATGCTGTCTCCAAGAGACCCACTTCAGACCTAGGGACACATACAGACTGAAAGTGAGGGGATGGAAAAAGATATTCCATGCAAATGGAACTCAAAAGAAAGCTGGAGTAGCAATAGTCACATCAGATAAAATAGACTTTAAAATAAAAAATGTTACAAGAGACAAGAAAGGACATTACATAAAGATCAAGGGATCAATCCAAGAAGAGGCAATAACAATTAAAAATATATATGCACCCAATATAGGAGCACCTCAATGCATAAGGCAAATGCTAACAACTATGAAAGAAGAAATGCAAGGCAAAATTAGAGACAACGATGTAGAGAACAAACACATGGACACCAAGTAGGGAAAGCAGGGAGGATTGGGGGGGTAATGAATTGGGAGACTGGGATACCAAATTGTACACTCTAAATATATGCTGTTCATTGTCTGTTAAAAAAAAAAAAAAGAAAAAAGAAAAAAAAAAGAAATCAGAAGGTACATGGTCTTTTGTGACTGGTGTTTTTTACTTATCATGATGATTTCAAGGTTTATCCATGTTGTAGCCTGCATTAATACTTCATTTGTTTTTATTACTGGTTAATACTCTTGTTGTATTGATACACTTTATTTATTTATTTATTTATTTATTTATTATTGATCAGTTAATAGGCAGCTGAGCTGCTTCCATTTTGGAGCTATTATGAATAATTCTGCTTTGAAAATGTGTGTGAGTTTTCTAGCTATTTTCTCTTGGATATACTACCGATACAGGCATTACTGAGTGAGATGATGACTCTTTAGTCTTTTGAGGAACTACCTATTTCCAAAATAGCTGCATCATTTTGCATTCCCACTATCAATGTATGAAAGTTTCAAACTCTCCACTTTCTCACCAACACATCTAGGAACCTTTTTAATTACAACCATCTTAGTGGAAATAAGTAATATCTCATTATAGTTTGGTAGCAAATATTTAATTACTAATGATGTCAAACAAGTTTCATCTGCTTATTGAGCATTTGTACATATTCTTTGGAGAATTTTCTACTCACCTGTTTCGACCATTTTGAATTCAGTTATTTTTCATATTATTATTTGATTGTTCATATTTTAATTCATGTCTCATCAGATATATGATTTGCAACTGATTTCTCCTATTCTTTGTTTTTACTTTATTGATGGCGTCTTTTGAAGTACAAAAGTTTTTAATTTTCATGAAGTTTAGTTTATCCACATTTTCTTTTTCATACTTGTGCTTTGGTGTTATATTTAACAAATAATTGCGTAGTCCAAGTTCATGAAGACTTACCCCTATGTTTTCTTCTAAGAATTTTATCATTTTAGCTCTTACATTTAGGTCTTTGGTCCATTTTGAGTTTGTGTTGTTTCTGTTGTTTATTTTATTTTTTTGTATACGATATAAGAAAGGGCTTTAACTTCATTATTTTGCATGTGGATATCAAGTTATTCCAGCGCCACTTGTTGAAAAGACTATTAATTTCTCCTTATTTAATCATTCTGCCTTTCTTGTCAACAATAAATTGTTTATAATTGCAAGGGTTTATTTGTGGTTTCTTAATACTATTTCATTGTCTATATGTCTATCATTATTGGAGTATCACACTGGCATGCTTATTGTAGCCTGGTAATAAGTTTTGAAAGTGGGAGTTATGAACAACTCCAAATTTGTTGTTATTTATCAAGATTGTTTTGGTATTCTAGGTCCCAAGGATTTCCCTATGAATTTTAAGGTCAGCCTATTGATTTCTGTCAAAAATCAGGGTGGGATTTTTCTATGGTTGTATTGAATCTGTAGGTCAATTTGGGAAATATTGCCATACTAACAATATTGTCTTCCAACCTATGAACGTGGGATAACATTTAATTTGCTTAGATTCTTTCAACAATATGTGTGTATATACAAATATTTTAGTTTTTAGGATATGTTATCTTCTTTTATTGAAACCTATTTCTAATTATTTTATACTTTTGGGAGTATGGTAAAATGAATTGCTTTCTTGATTTCATTTTAAAATTAGATACTGCAAGTGTATAGAAGTAAAATTGCTTTTTGTACATTGACCTTGTATCCTCCAACATTACTGAACATTACATTAGTTCTTACAGTTGTTTTAGTAGATTCCTTAGAATTTTTAATATTCAAAGTCATATATCTGAAAATTGAGATAGATTTAGTTATTCTTCTACAAAATAGATGCCTTTCTTTTCATTTCCTTGCCTAATTTTGTCTAGAATGTGTAACGTTGACTGTATGTGGCCAGTGAATTTTTCTCAATCCTAGGGAACAATATCCAGACTTTCACCTTGAAGAACAATGTTAGCTGTGGGCTTTTCCTAAATGTGGACTGTTTTTATTGGGACTTGGAAGTTCTACTGTTAATGTGTTTGAGTATTTAGCCTTAAGGGGTGTTGGATTTTGTCAAATGTTTTCCTTCATCTATTGAAACAATCTTTTGTTTTTTTTTACTCTATTGGTATGGTATATTACATTAATTTCAGATATTTAATCAATCTTACATTACTGGAATAAATCTCATTTATTCCTTTTATGTGTATAGTCCTTTTATATGTCACTGAATATGGTTTACTAGTATTTTCTTGTGGATTTTACATCAATATTCATAACTGATTTAGTATGTAGTTTTCTTTTCTCGTATTGTCTTTGTCTAATTTGCTATCAGAGCAATACTGGCCTCCTAAACAAAGTTGGAAAGTATTCCTTCCTCTTTAATTTTTGGTCAAGATTGCTAAGAATTGGTATTAATTCTTCCTTAAATGTTGGGAAAATTTTACGATTGAGACCATCTGAGCTTGGGAATTACTATTTTTAGTTCTAATTTAATCTCTTACTTTCATATAACTATTCAGATTTTCTATTACTACTTGAGTCAGCTTTGGTAGTTTTTGTATTTCTAGAAATTTATCAATTTCAGCTAATACATAATTATTATTTGTACATAGTTTTCTATTAAGATTCTACTTCTTTACTAAGGTTGGTAGAAATGTTCCCTCTTTCATTTCTGATTTTTGTAATTTGAGCCTTCTCGGTTTTTTCTGCTTAGTCTAGTTGAAATTTTGTTATTTTTGTTGATATTTTTACAATTGAATTTTTGATCCAGTTGATTATTTTCCTGTTGTTTTCCTAGTCTTTTTTTTTTGTTAATTTCCACTCTAATATTTATTATCCCCTACCTTCCACTTTCTTTAAGTTTAATTTGATTTTTTTTCTTTTTAATGGCTTAAGGGGGAAAATTAAATTATTAAAAATTTTCTTTTTTAATACAGGATATAAATTTATTGGTAAGCACTTCCTTTGCTTTCTTTCATAAGTCGTACCTCTCATACCATCATTTTCACTAATCTCATAGTATTTTCTAATTTTCCTCATGATTTCTTATTTTTTCCATTGGCTATTTATAGCTGTATATTTTAACTTCAACATATTTTTAAATTTCCCAAATTTATTCCTGTCTTCTAATTTAGCTTCATTGTGTTTGGACAACATACTTGGTATAATTTCGATCATTTTAAATTTAGTGAGGCTTGTATGCCCCTACATATGGCAAAGTAAAGAGAATATTCTATGTATACTTGTAAAACGTGTATTCTTCTATTTGGGGCTTACATGTTCTACAGATTTCTGTTAGGTTTACTTGGTTTACAGAGTTGTTTAGGTCTTTTGCTTCCTTGCTGAAATTATTTGTACCTGGTCTATCCATAATTCATAGTGGGGTATTGAGGTCTCAAAAACTAATTGTTCAATAGCTTGGGTTTTTTTCTCCCTTCAGTTCTGTCAGCTTTCGCCTCTTGTATTTTGGGGCTCTGTTATTAGGTCCAAAAATGTTTATAATTGTTATATATTCCTAATTAATTGAATCTTTTATCATTATAAAATGCCTTTCTTTGTATCTAGTAATTTTTTGTTTTAAAATCTATTTTGTCGAATATTAATCAGGTTACTCCAGCTTTCTCATTGTTACTGTTTGAATAGTATTTTTAATGTATATATGTTACAACCCCCCCAAATTGTTGTAATTATTACTCTATACAATTTTCTGTCTTTTAAAGCTAAGAGAATAGAGGAAAACGGGTTTATATTTATAGAGTTTGTTATAATAACTTTCCTATTAACATTTCTGGTTATTTTTAATTTTTCCTGTAGATTCAAGTTACTCTCTGTTATCACTTCTTTACTTTGACACAGATTTGTATCCACCACCTCCTTTGTGCTTTTGTTGGCATATATATTACATATATGTTTCAGGCCTAGGAAGATAATTACATTTTTCTAATATAATTGTTTTATAATCAGTTAACAGAAGAAAGAAAAATATACATTTATACATTCTTTTACAATTACATAATTACTTTAACTGATACTTATTATTTTTTGGTGTGGATTCAGATTGCTGTCTGATTAATTGCTTTTCATCTAAAGATCTTCCTTTAATATTTATTATAAAGCTGATCTCATTTCAATTTTCTTCACTTTTTGTTTATTTGGGAATTCCATTTTTTTACTTTTATTTTTGAAAGATAGATTTCCTAGATACAAAGATTCTTGCCTGAACATTTTATTTTTTTTATTTCAGCACATTGAGTGTGTCATCCTACTGTCTTCTGCTTATGTTGTTTCTGTTGCAAATTCAGCTATTAGTCTCATAAGGATTATCATGTATTCAATGAGTAATTTTTCCTTTGGGGCTTTCAAGATTTTCTCATTATACAGTTTTTAGCATTTTTATTATTAGAGGTATGTTTGTGAATATATTTGTGTTTATCCTATTTGGAGTTTGTTAAGTTTGTTCACTGTGTACATTGACATTTTCCATAAAATTTGAGATTTCAGTCCTTGGTTCTTCAAATTTTTTTTCTGCTTTTTCTTTCTTTCCTCTCATTTTGGTACTAGACTTACAGGTATGTTGGTACGCTTAATGGTATTTTATCTACCTCTTTTTTTTATTGTTCATTCTTATTTCTCTGTTTTGGATTGCATTATCTCTAAAATTCTATCTTCAAGTTCATTGTTTCTTTTGCTAGTTCACATCTACTTATTTCCTCACGTCTAGTGATTTTTTTTTTTTATTTATTTCATTTGTTGTACTTTTCAACTCCAGAATTTCCATTTGGGTTTTCTAAAAATAACATATCTCTTTCTTGATATATTTCATTTAACAAGACATCATTGTCATCCTTTATTTCTTTGTGTGCTTTTCTTTAGGTTTTTTAAACAAATTTATAATGATGGTTGTGTCTTTGTCTATTAAATCTGGCATCAGAACCTTCTCAGAAGCAGTTTCTTTTTGCTTTTGTTCTTGCATATGAGTCAGATTTTCCTGTTTGACTATGTCCTAATTTTTGTCGAAAACTGGAAATTTACATAATGTATGTTAGTAATCCTGGATAGTGATTCCAGCCCCTAAACTGGGCACTTGTTGTTGTTGATGTTTGTTTGGCTATAATATTTTAGTGATGTTTACCTACCTCATAGTGTGAAACCTCTAATGTATTTTCTCAGAGGGCACTGCATGGGACATGCAGTCAGTCACCTGGGATGACTGGTTTTGGCTGATCATCCTGAAAAGTTGTATGCCTCTATTCATAGCCACCCAGGTATTAGCTTTGACTTACTATAGGCTCATTGCTCTATGGCTTTTAATGATACCCTGGGCCATGTTTGCTCTACCATTTGATTCAATTAAATCTGGGCTCTGTTACATAAGTAGGTTTCTAGACTAATGTTTAAAGTTAATTCTTAACCTATGAGGGCTCTTTTTTGCTCTTTATTTACTTTTTTTTTTTTTTTTTTGGTTTGTTTGTTTTTGGCTTCACTTCACAGCTTGTGGGGTCTTAGTTCCCTGACCAGGGATTGGACCCAGTTCCTCAGCAATGAGAGCACAGAGTACTAACCACTGGACCACCAGGGAATTCCCTACAGTTTAACTTGTTGCCATCATTTAGTGAATGGCCTCCTCTTAATTTCTTACTACTGTAATCTCCATTGTTTTCAAGAGTGCCCTTAAGCTTGAACTTCCTCACACTATGTTTCAAATAAATTAAGTTCCTATGGGGAGAGCTTTAGAACTTTCTGTTTTTATGCCACACCACCTCCTGTGGGTAAAATCTCTGACTCACAGCTCTGGAATTTGGGACAGGAACATTGGCCTGCTTTTCTTGGAGTGATATCCATGTTTAATGCATAAAACACTGTGTACTTTCAACTTGCTTCTCCTAGTGGGGGACTTCTTTCAATTCAAACAAGCTGTCGCAAGTAAAATTGGGGATCAAGTAGTCTCAAAATGTTCTTCCTGGATTAGAACCTCCATCTTATGAATGAGATATAGGTGGAGAAAGGGAGACCTTAACTCCTAAGTCATACTGATCTGGAATTTAGACCGCAGCCCATAGCTGGGAAAAATGGGGACTTTCCTTCTATTTCTATTTTTCAAGAACTTTTATCATGAAAGGGTGTCAACATTTGTCAAATGCTTTTTTATTCATATATTGAGATAATCATATGATTTATATCATTTATTCTGCTAATGTGGAGTATCACAATAGCATACTAAACTACGTAAGAAAAGACAGATTCTGTAGCATTTGAACATCAACCTTACTCTTCCCCTAACTCTCTCCAACCCAGCTTAATATGATAGAAACCTCATCCTAGGCAAGTGCAGCCAATAAAACAGGGCTACCTTTTCCTGTCAAAGGCTATTGCATTTCCACTTGAGGAGAAAGTCACCAGCATTTTCACAGAGATTGTAATGAAACTGTAAATTCCTCCAAATAGTACAGA